>NW_027104078.1:0-1659 GCF_902728285.1 Clytia hemisphaerica
CATTACAGTAGTAAAATGTAAACATTGCGCAAACCACGTGTCATTAAAGAGAACAATTAAATCACGTGTCCAAAACAAACTTGTAAAACAATTGAACAATCAAAATTTGCCATATTTGGTTTGATTTTTTATTTTGACATGTGACATTTGTTTTGATTTTGTATCCGCTGCATACAGTTTGTTTACAAATTTCGCAAGTACTGTTATGCCCCTTTAAAGGAAACGAGCTGTAATAACAATTTTGACAAAATTAATTCTTTGATCTTAGAACATTATCATCATCATTCATTTCAGTATGATAACATTCCACTCCTGAGTATCTTTTCAACAAGCTCCAAACGGTTTTCTTATTCTATCAAAATGTTTTTTGTATCTGCTTCAGTCGAAAAAATCAGGTGAGGATGGTTTGGGAGTACAATTTTTTACATTGAATTTTGAGTGTGGATGAAATCAAAGTCAATTCCCAAGTGAGGATGAAACTGTAGGGTATTCTTCCCACCGGGGACGAGATTTTGGCCGAGTTTTTCAGTGGAGTTGGGGTCCCAGCGGATCTGTGACACAGGGGTGTAAGGAGGGAGGCTCATACAGGGCTTTATCTATTGAATATTTATACAAGACGACTAGAAGTCGAAAATTTCGCTTTAAATAAGACGAAGAAGAAAAGAACATTGAAATCCTTGGAGAACAATTCACACAATTAAAACTTGAAGAGGAATGCGGAAAATTAATTAGATAATAACCTATTTTGAGAGAGTTTAGAACGAAAGGCAAAGTAAAATTTTACGTCATTTCCGGTCGAAATTATCCAATATTTTGAACTTGAAAAGACAAGATTCGAGATTCCAAGCAATTCGTAGAAAATTTTTCTTTTATTCTAGCCGAAAATCTGCTTTCGTTTTTAAATGAACAGGAAAATACAGGCTGGTACAGGGGCAAAAACGGGTAACTTGAGTTTGGATTTCATGAATCTAAAAATTATATTTCCAAGTATTCGTAATTCAAAAATTTCGATGGTACAGAGTTCATAGAAAATAGCTAGCAATTTACAAATTTACAAGTATTGTGCAAATTTGGCTTTTTTTCACATCCGGTGGATGTCCGGCTTCCAAAATAATAAAAATTAGTTCTCAGTGTTTCGTTTACATAAATGTCACATTTCGAGTAATCAAACCATACAAAGTTTACATACCAAAACGTTTTTTTTTTCAACAGGAACAAATCACCAGACATTTCGAAGATTGAGGTCAAGTCTGGATACGTACGTCGAAGAAGTCACAGTGGGATCATGGAAATCGCGATAAGAATTGTTATTTTTGTATTATCAATGGTCGGTTGGTGGCTGAGCGTGACAGTTGATTTACTATAGAAATGCTGAAAATCATAAAATTTTATGTTTCCAATGAGCAAATACAGCATATTGTGAAAATCGGATGAAACGATTATGATACAATGACTTTTTAAGCGCATATTTTGCAGTATCGATGTTGGCGATTGTATCGAATGTTGGCGATTGTATCGAATGTTGGCGATTGTATCGAATGTTGGCGATTGTATCGAATGTTGGTGATTGTAATGAAAATTTTCGAAGCCATTCGACTCTTTGTTAATAAAGACTGAAAATGACGACGATTTAGGATATTTTGAGATTCAATGAATTTA
>NW_027104079.1:0-14566 GCF_902728285.1 Clytia hemisphaerica
AGATGGATGGATAGTGTTTTTTTTCTTTATCTTCGAATGTATTATCTGCACCGTTAGTGGCAGAACGGGTCAAAGGAGTGGTAACTTTGTCCAGTGGATAGTACTTCTCTTGTTAGTTTTTGGTATCCTTGGCAAACCCGTAGGTTTTATGTTTTAGTTTGTTTTTCCAGGGGATGTCAATCCAAAATTTCGATTACCGAACAAATCGAAGTGATTGACCGAATCGATCGCGTTCGATGGAAGATTTACATCTTTTTAAGATTGATTTGATTCTAATTGTATACGATCGATTCGGCCAATCACTTCGATTGGTTTCGATCATATTCGATTGGTTCGGCAATAGAAATTTTCGATGGAGCTTCCTTTTGTGTTAGTGACAAATAAAAAGCCCGAACGATAATACGATGTGTGATTGCCTCTTTTCAAACAAATGAAGGGCTCTTTTGGACAAATATCTCCGACCTAATCAGGGGTAATCGCTTCGTACTGGGCATACAAACTTTATCGCGAGTGGAAACTTTAATGATTTTCGCGAATTTTATCCCTTTTTGTGGCAATACATTTGAAAATTATGGAAAGGATCATTCGCGAGAGTTAAAGTGCGCGAAAAAGATTTTTTCTTCGTATTCGCGGAAGTAAATAAATGACGTTTTTAAAAAAGTTATCAATTGTCCATAAGAAAGATAGAATATTGAATTACTTTAAGGGAATAAATTTTCCCGAGGATTATATTTCACGAATTTCGCCTTCTTCGCGAAATATAATCCCTCGCGAAAACCTTCAAACTCTTATCTCTCGCTAAATTTGCAAAATTTAATCCTCGCGAACATCAAGTTTTTTACGCTAAAAATTCTAAGTTTTTTTTTTTCAGAAACAATTAGAAACTCTCTTAAATGAGTCTCCATTACTCGAATGTCTCTATAATTCGGACAAATTTTCACTCCTTGTAGCCGTTAGAGTTAAAATTTACAGTCAAGTTAGTCGCAGAAAAAATAATTTAATTATTTCGCGATGGAAGCTGTCTCGCGAAAATTAGTTTTAAGGGGTTAGTTACGACGGCTATTTGGTTTTAGGGATGAAAAAAATCAAAATCAAGGTAGGAATATTAAAATTTAAACACTTACCACGTGAAATTTAATTTTTTTAAGGAAAAACTAGATCTTGAAGAAATGCGGATGGAATCGTGAGTTGGCTGGCACCATACAAGATATCACAAGCCGACTTTGCTGAATTAGTCTTGCAACGTTCTCACACAACCTTTTCTGATTTACTGAGGCGACGTGACAACCCGACAACGTCTCGGGGTGAAGAAGTTTCGATGAAAATGAAGAGTTTCTTAGCTGACAAAGAGGAACAAACGTTAATAAAAGAAAAAAGTAGCTGCCAAGAAACAAGGTAATTATTTACCCATACCTTAATAATCTCTTTTGACTTCGTACTCCCTTTACTTTCGTGCATATATTTCCTTGCGTAAATCTAAGTCAGACTCGCTACGTTTAGTCTATTTTGAAATCACCCTCTAAACCATGTTATTACAAGTGCACATTTTTTGTATATTGGGCTTTTTAAAGACAACCTTCTAGAAGGACGAGTGTCTTAGAATAAGCTATGAATATTAGGGGCCATTCTATTTCACGGAAATGTCATTGCATAGACTAAGATCTGGAGGATCGGTGAAGGAGTTCACTCCAAAGCAAACAACAATGAGAGACGTGTTTCAATGAGAGCGAGAAAAACAATTCTATTTTCCTGGTTTCAAAACGCGAGAACAAGAAAGAAAGAAAGAACAAGAAAGAAGAAAACGGGAAAGAAGGCACAAGACATGAACAAGACTTTTTAGATTGAATAAATATTGATGCAAGGAAAATGGCCGTAATCTGGTAGGTGGTATAGGCAAGGTATTTCAGGCACAGCTGTTAAAGGATTAAAATGTAGAAAGTTCTACTCACCACCATTAGCAGCGACGTCCATGGGGTTGGCCACCACCAATTTGGTATTTGCTTTGAAGTAAAACACCTCCCGATTGCTATCTTCGACGTCAAAGTGAGAATAAGACATGCTGGCGAATCCCTTGAACTGGTTGTTTTTAAGCCTGCATTTCGTTGAGACGTCTAAAAAAGATGTATATATGTATAGATGTATAGATGTATATTAAAGAATCTACAAAAAGAATGTAAATTATTAGGGTTCTAAAATTGTGATTTGTAGGGGGATTTCACTGAAACTTTATTTCGCAAAAAATACTTGTTTTCCTTAATTTTCCAGATATCTGATTTTATTTCTTGACTAGCATGGCATGTTGTCTTAAATTTTCTGCACTCACACCCTGATTTAGGTTAAAAGCTCAAACAGGTTTCGGTATTTACATTTTCAGTTGTTTCTGTATTTTCATTTTTAGCCGTCATTTTAGGATGTATAGATTTGAGGTTTTCCGGGACATCTGCTGCTACCAGCGTAATTTATGTGTTTGTTACATGACATTTATTTCTGATTGTTTCGAATGTTTTGACACTAATAAAGTTATTAACTGTAAGTTGATAGTAACATCCGTACTTGCAAGTGAAACTGGTAACCAAACATCAGGGAACGGAACTTTGCAGAACCAGTTCCAACAATCTCATAACCAACCTACTTTGTGGAATCAGAAACCATCAAGATGCATTAGTCACGTAGACTGGAACAATACAGTAAATGAGTTGTGAGACCTTTTGTTAATTTAGTTTTAAACTAAACCATTTAGTGTGGATTTCATTAAGGAGGATGGCGCAGACTACAGTGGATTGACCAGTGAATTTTTCATTAATGCAGGGGAGCAAATTTTACACGAACCAACAGAAAATTTATCTATCCTTAAAGACATCAAACAGCTTAGAGACAGGGAGTTCTACGTTCATGCCTTACGGATTGGCCTAGCACTATTACACGGGTGTTCTGGTTGATCGTGCGAAAGAACTTCCAGATTATGATCTGCCAACTCAGTTTAGTAAGATTTTGGATGCTGACGAAGAGGAAGCTGAAATAATGAACAGTAACTAAGTGAATAATGAACAGTAACTAAGAAAGGTTTAATAATGGTATTCCGAATACCAATGATGTTCCAAAAGAGATGCCTGCGGTGCCATTATTACGCACGGAGCGAGCGTTAGCGAGCGGAGTGCGACTCTTTTGGCAAACGCATGCGCGTAAGCAATATTTGCAAAAAGTTACAATATGTGAGCCCTAAAAATGGAAATTCAGTTGTTTTTTTTCACCTTTTTTTTCGTCTAGCCGCTATTCCACCATGTTTAGCCTCTGGAATGGTTCAACTTTGAAAATTAGAATAAAGTTTTTCTTGAGACGTTTCACGAAAGCAGCCTGTTATAGCAAGGCAGGCATTGTATTGGATGGATTCAAGCTTACGAACAAAAGTCGAATTTCCAGGATGGTCGTATATAATATCCCCATAGTCTAAATGTGGTCTAATGTAAGATTTGTATAAAGTAAGCAGAGATTTTCTTGGTACATGTTTGCGAAGTCTGTTAATGAGGCCAATACCTTTGTTGGCCTTTTTTATTTTTTCGTCTAAATGGTGACTGAATGAGAGTTTGGAATCCAAGATAAGACCTAGATGCTTCTGACATTCACTAGTTCTTATGTCAGTATTATTGAAAGATAAAACAGGAGCATTAGCTGGTAAGAGTAAACTTCCACAGCTTGTTTTGTGGGATCAGGATTAAAAGACATCTTCCATTGACGGGCCCACTTATTTATTCTTGCAAGATCTCTGTTTAATTCCTCACTGCTCAAAAGTTGGTCAATCACTAATGAAAATAAAGACGTGTCATCAGCGAAGATTTTAGCCTTGGTCTCGAGATTGTTGGGAAGGTCGTTGATGTAGATTAGAAAAAACAAAGGACCAAGAATTGAGCCTTGAGGAACTCCTGCCTTGATTTGTTTCCACTCAGAGGTTTTCCCATTCAAAACAACCCTCTGATACCTACCTGATAGAAAATTTCTCAAAAGGGAAAGTAAGGGACCAGTTACCCCATAGGATTGGAGTTTGTAGATTAAACCTTCATGCCAGACTCTATCAAATGCCTTTGAGATATCAAGAAACACTCCCCTCGTGTCCGAAGGTGGATCAGTGTCACACCCTGTAAAGATGTCATGCGTTATGGACAACAACTGAGAGACACAAGAATCACCCTCCCGAAAACCTGACTGGCACGAAGTAAAAAGATTGTTGCTTGCAAAATACTTGTAAAGTACATCAAAATACTTGTAAAGTACATCATAAATGCACTTTTCAAATAATTTGCTAAAAACTGGAAGAAGAGACACTGGTCTGTAGTTTTTAGCAATGCTTTTGCCCCCCTTTTTATAAAAAGGAACAACATTGCCTTTCTTCCACTCGGAAGGGAAGATACCTAAGTGAATTAATTGAAAGATTGAAAATATTGCACAAAGGTTTTACTAAAGATTTACTAAAGACGTGTAGAAATATCGTCCCATCCATGAGCCTTGTTTATGTTTAAAGATTTCATTAAAGACTCAATCTTATCTTCGTCGAACTCCAAGTTTTCCAACCTCAAGTCGGTAAGGAATTGTTCAGCTGGCAGAACACTGCCAGTTTCAATAAGAGAACATTGTTCGGCGAAAAAAGAATTAAGGATGCTGGCTTTCTCGGAAACATCAGATACTATTAGTTACACGGTCTTCTCGAGGTGGGTTACGGGATATACAGGGTCAGTAAAAACCATATTGGTGACTCGGCCCACCTAGAGACGATCGTGCAACGGATTTATCCCGTTAAAGTCCCTTTGCATGTTTTCCAAAAGCAAAAAAACTCTCAGAACTCTCCAAGTAGATACTTACATCAAAGAGCTACAAAGTAATTCAAATTGTGAAAGTGGGATCCGTGAAAGTGACATTTTATAGCATCGCAATTAAAAGTCTTGCTGTATCCATATCAACTCAAGAAAAGTAAAAATCAAAATAACTTTTTCAAAGATTTTCTATTTCTTGACTTTCTCAACCCCGACCATTTCTATTTCGATTTCATGTCTTTTCAAAACAAAACATTCGAATCTTAATCAAAACATTCGAAAGCACATTCGTCAATATGCAATGTCTTTTTTTTTCTCAATCGAACGCGAGAAAGACAGGATACGGTTTATATCCCACCTCCACGTGATGTCTTTTGACCAATAAAATCACGAGAATCTTACCGATGCGGGATAAGAGGATGTCTCTGTTATCACGTAAGGATGGGATTTTTTGTGTTTTGCGCATGCCTAAAAATTGTTTAAGGGTAGACCAGTATTTCTTACTTCCAATGTTCGGATCGTTAAGATAATTGCCAAGACGAGTAAAATAGTTTTCCTTGGCTTCTTTGATAACCAGTCTAGATCTTCTGGAGATATCATCGAGTGCCTGCTTATCCAAGGGATCCCCCCGCTTTTTCCACCGGCGATAAATTTTAGCTTTGTCGAGGACCATTTGTTTAAGCTCAGGAGTCATCCACAACGCACCCTTATCCCTGATTGTAATTATTTTATTGGGAACGAAATTAGAAAAAATGTTTAATATATATTCATAAAGAAGGGCAACACGCTCATCCACATTTGGACCTCGAAAAGAAGTATCCCACTCAATGGCATTTAGAGCAAGCATTATTCCCCTCTCATCAGCCCTAGTAAAATCCCAAATTTTTCGTTTGTATGCTGGGGGGAATTTAACCTGAAAATTAAGTTTTACAAAGGTTATCTGGTGGTGGCAACGGGTATGGAGTGAAGGCAAAACCCCGGAGTTAAAAACAAGAGCCTGAGATGATGTAAAAATAAGATCTATGCAAGTAGGTGAACAGTCGGGGCGAAGGTGAGTCGGCTCGTCAATAAGTTGATGTAAACCATGCTGTAAGGCAATATCGCTAATGTCCTCACAATTTGTTGTATCTCCAGCCCACCATTCCGAATTCCTCCCATTGAAATCACCAAGTAGAATCGTGTCAGCAGAAGAAATGTTGCTTATATTTATAATTGTCTCCTCCCATTTATGCTTAAAGTCTGCGAATTCATCCGCATCTTGACTTGGGGAACGATAGAGAAGACAAAGAAAAATTTTTTTAGTACCAGAATTAACTAAAAACAAGACACTCATCAAGAGAGGACAGATCAGGTCTTTCCTCGACAGAGATATCAACTCTGCAATATAGGCACACTCCACCCATTTTTAGAATTCGAAGGGTGGTCGGATCTAAGGAGTTCATAGTTATCAATCTTTAGCCTTAGATCGTCCGTCTCGATAGAAGAATCGAGAAAGGATTCACCAACACAAAAAATATCAAACTTATGAACATTTAAAAAAGCTGTGATTTGAGCAATCTTCGCAAAGTTATCAACCCAAACGCTATTTAGCTTCCAATGACAAACAGACAAGGTGTTTTTCCCTCTCCACCTTCCCCGGATTCGACTCAATGGCACCCCCTAGGAGAAGAAGGCTGAGTTTAGAAAATATATAAAAATACTGCACCCAAAATAGGTAGAAACTATAGGGTATAAAATTTGGGATAGCTTGAAAATCTAAATCAAAACGCAAACTCAAACCCAAGCACAACGAAAACTTCGTTGAATTAAATAAACCAATGCACGCTCTATACTGCTGCAAGCTCGCTCCCATAACAAGATTCTTATGTCAACAAACCTCTTACCAGACATTAAATTCCAAACATAGCTCATAAAGAAACACATATATAATTGTATAAACACAAAAAATGATTCCATAACTATATAATTATGAAAAAGAAATACGGCGAAAAAGTGCAAGCAATTAAATGTAATTACTTCAAAGGAGAGAAAAGGCATTTTTTAATGTGTTAAAGTGGAAAGAAATAAAGTTTTTTGAGTTTTTTTGTTAAAGAGATGTTCAAATCACAACACCACGATCACAAGATCACGTCTTTCTCACTGAGAAAGGATTCTTTTGAAAGAAGAAATGTTTTCAAAAAATTTAAGTTCTCCAGATTTCAACTTTGCAACCAGATTGCAGTTTATGTCGGCAAAAACGAAATTAACATTGGAGTTCTCGGTGATACACTGTGAAGCTTCATCCAACAGATCGAGACGTTTTTTGTCAGATCTAGATATATTTTAACATTGTTTTTCGCAGACTTTCTTGCTTTGAGGTTCTCTTCTCAAATGAAAAGAATTTGACAATCATAGTCTTCCGCTCTTTGCCCACCCTGTGGGCACGATCAATATCCATGAGATGTAATGTTTAAATTCATATCATTAAAAACAGAAATGACTTTTTCAACACAGTCTTTACTTGACTCGTTATTACTTTTCAGTAAACCATTAATCCTCAGACATGATCTTCTCGAATACTGTTCCTGTTTACTGTTTATCTCCTCATGGTCATTGTATTCAAGTTCAAGAGATGCAATCTTACGGTCTTGATACTCAATTTAGTCCTTAAGAGATTCAAACATATTCCTAATCTCATTCATGTCCTCTTTACAAGCAAGATTAGCTATTTTTTTGTCCAAAAGATCTTCAAACTTAGCTAATTCAGTTGAACTTCGTGTGGATTTTCCCTTGAGTTAAGTCCAGCGTGAACCACTAGGGAACAAAGCCAGCGCACTCTCACCTCATCCAAGAGGGATTGTGGAATCGATACCTAGCACAGTCACCGACAGGCTTCTTGAGTTTCTGTCTACCCAATTCCCCTCACATGGCATGGGTTGGCCCGGGCGAAAGTACATTCACTTGCCAAGTTAATCACAGCATCGAGCGGGAATCGAACCCCGACCTCCTGGACGGCAGTCAAGATTGATAACCACTACACTACTGCGCCGATAACATTAAAAAGATAATTTTTATTACATGTGTGATATAGGTGTAATATATAATACAAGTATTACAGGTCTGTTTTAAACGCGCTGGCATTAAGCATTAAACTGCTGGCCCCTCTGCCATGGACGGTGATGGTTGGAAACGTATCTTAGCATCTCGAAACTACGGAACCTTTGGATCAGACCTCAGGACATCACTTGCAAATATGTTGAAGATACTATGCCGCACCCACCTTGATCCATTATCTGAAGAAAGAAACATTGAAGCTTATCTGGCGTGCAGACTCGTACCCCTTGACAAGAGTCCAGGAGTTAGACCAATCGGCATAGGAGAGGTTCTACGTCGTATATTTGGTAAGACATTGATACGTGTGATTAAAAAGGACATTATGAAAGCAGCAGGCTCGCTCCAAGTCTGTGCGGAGCAGCAAGCTGGTAGCGAAGCAGCAATGGATGAAATTTTCGCTGAAGAAGGAACAGACACTATTTTGCTTGTGGATGCATCCAACGCCTTCAATACCCTCAAACGGGATGCATTTCTTCTTAACATCAAGCTCTTGTGTCCAGCCTTATCGACCTATATTACCAATTGTTACTGTAGAAACTCTAGAATATTTGTTACAGGAGGCTCTGAATTAGTCTCAAGTGAAGGAACTACGCAAGGTGATCCAATGGCCATGCCCACCTATGCCATTGGCCTTGTGTCATTACTAGACTTACTTAAAGAGGACCCAATTTCATGTGAAGTTAAAGAAGCTGCTTTTGCAGACGATCTTGCAGGTGGAGGAAAGCTCGACAACCTTCTTAAAGGGTGGACTGAAATCAATAGGGCAGGACCATGTCTTGGCTACTATCCCAAAGCTAGCAAATCATGGCTAATAGTAAAAGAAGAGAAATTACAAGAAGCAAAGGATTTATTTGAAGGAACTAATATTAAAATTACTTCAGATGGTCGAAAATATCTTGGAGGTTCAATTGGAACAGATGAGTTCAAAACCGAATATCTGGAGTCAAAAGTGCAGGAATGGATAGAGGAGATAAAAACCCTAGCTGATATTGCCAAGTCACAGCCCCATTGTGCCTATAGTGCTTTTGTTAGAGGCATTATCCACAAATTCACATATCATATACGTGTTCTGAAAGATATTTCACCAGTTCTTCAACCCCTTGACCAAGCCATCGATCAATATCTAATCCCTGCCCTGACTGAAGGTCACATATGTAGCCCAACGGAGAGGAAATTACTCAGTCTTCCTGTGAAACTAGGAGGCCTTGAAATCCCCATACTGTCGGATATTTCGGATGTGGAGCATAGTAACTTTCTGAGAATAAGTGAATCGTTGAAAACAGATATAGTTAACCAACGCAAGGAACTTAATGTAAATGGAAACGGGAATGGGATTAAGTACAAAGTTATGCGTGAGAAAGATGCCCGCCAGAAACTCAAACTGGAAGAAATTCGATCCCAGATGAGCGCCGAAGAACTAAAAGCCAACGATCTTGCCCAAGCGAAAGGAGCCTCGAATTGGCTGACTGCTCTACCCCTTCAAAATGAGAACTTTACGTTGACCAAAAGAGAATTTTACGATGCCATTGCAATTCGATACCGCTGGCAATTAAAACACCTACCGACCCATTGTGCATGCGGAAAACCTTACACCGTGGAACACTTGCTTTCCTGTACCAAAGGCGGCTTTATCTACTAGCGGCATAACGAAATCCGTGACACCCTCGCCCATTTGATCGGTGAAGTAAGAAAAGACGTGATGATTGAGCCACAACTTGAACCACTAACAGGAGAAGAATTACATGATGAATGATTAATGCCATGCAAAGTAATGTTCGATAAAAATCAAGAAAACAAAAATTTGTTCAATTTATTGTAAAAGCTTTTCGACTATCGTCATCGTCAGTACAGTAAAAAATACATAAGCATATGAAAAAGTATCTACAATTTATGAAGAAAATGTTAAAAAGTTGAGAAATCACATCAATTGTCACGGGAGCAACGATGCCATGACGATTAATGTGTTTTCTTTTGTTCCAGAGTAAAATAATTTACGTTATGCCGTTTCTAAATAAGTTTAATTGCTTAGTCTCTAGTTGATTGTTTAGTGAAGGCTTTTTCAATGCGATTTGGAAAGCCTCTAAGTTTTTCCTTTCTTTGCTCTTAAGTGGTGCCGAAATTAGAACCTTCCAGTTAAATACATGACTATTATCATTACTCTCTAAATGTTTTGCGGGCTCCGAATTACCTTTTAGCGAGTTGTGTTCACTCCAGCGAACTTCAACATTTCTAGCCGTTTCACCGATATAAGTTTCTCCACACGAACATTCGCCAACGTAGATCTTGCAACTCGGGTGTGGATTTTTACTCTTGAGCTTGAAGAGACTTTTCACTTTCTTTGTATTCCATTTGATTATAATCATATATTTATTCTTTGTAAACTCATGAAATTTGGACATGAACGATTTAGAAATTCCTTCATTCTTCGGACAATAAGGTAGCTCAATACGCACATATGGTTTTGGTTCCTCAAATAGGTTTTTAGGGATTATCATCTCGTCGTTTTGATTTTCATTGAATTGTCTAATAACACTAGATACAAATCGTTTAGGAAAACCCGCTGAATGAAACTTGTCAGCAATTATCACTTTTTCGCTGTCGAAATTTGAGGAGATTCTTTGCGCTCTGTACAAATCTGCATTTATTGTATTACGTTTGTACTTCTTAGGCACTTTGGAACTCCAATGAACAGGAACTTTGTTTTGCCCTCTATGCACAGACGTTTCTATCGTGGTGTTAGTATACTGAATTTGAGTGTCAAGAAACTTATTTGGCGATATCTCGATCGTAAATTTGATCTTATTGTGATAATTATTGAATTTCTCGAACAGCTCGTCAGGTGCGTTCTTCTTCCGTTTGTTTATAGAGTCATCGACAAACCTTCTATAAAACTCCGGTTTTGATGGTTCGACAATGTCCTTTTCCATTTTGGTCATGAAAATGTTAGCAAACACTACAGACAACGGACCGCCCATTGTGCATCCGTCAATTTGTTGGTAAAATTTATCGTTGAATAAGAATAAACTTTCGGTGGATAATTTCATTAGTAAGCGCTTGAATATCAATCTCGACGAAAGTTTTGGTAGTTTTCCATGCACATAAATTTCATCAAGGATGTAATCAATAGTTTCTCTAACAGGGACGTTGGTGAAAAGACTCTCCACATCGTAGGAAACATACTCCTCATCGTGTTGTAACGGTGGTTGATTTTTCAGCATGGTTGGAAACTTCTGGGTGTTATTGATCATGTACTCATTTTCAGATAACAGTGGTTGCAGATATTTAGAAGAATTACCACCAGGAACTATTTGTGAACCAGGAGCAAGAGCGGATATAAGCGCTATGGGGTTCTGGACTAGAAGCCAAAGAGCATTTTTTGACGTTAGGGTATTTAATGCCTTTCGCTCAGCGGTACTCTAGGAAGAGCCTCAAAAGCGCTTTTGAAGCAAACGAAAGAGAAAAGAAAGCACATTACAACCGCCGAATCATCGATAGGGGATCCTTCACTCCACTTACCACGAACGGTGGCACAGGAAGAGAAGCTGCAAACTTTATTAACGCCTTGGCTGCCCTACTAGCTGAGAAAAAAGACGATTTGTACTCTCAGACCCTAAATTGGATTAGAACTTGCATTCGCCTTAATTCGATCCACTGTGCTTTGCATCAGGGGGAGTCGTGTTGTAAAGAGGAAAATCTACAGTGATAACATTAAGATCACCGAGGCCATTTGTTATGTGACCTAAATTGAACGTGTCACGTTTTTCTTTCTTATACTCTAGGTTAGTTCATTCTTTTTTTAGGTTTTCATTTTGTCTAGTTTATTTCACTACCTTTGTATAAATACTTTATTTATTGATTGAAAAAAAAAAGAATTAAACGCGAAAGCACGTGGTAAGCATTTGGATAGATTTTTGGCTTTAAAATAGTTCTACATCAATAAAATACCTTTGGGATTATATTTTTGACATTAACAACTCTTTTTCAAACATTTTCTTTGTATTTTACAGTACTTGAAGCTGACCTGTCAACACTGACCTGTGAACTGTGACCCGTGAGCTGTGACCTGTGAACTGTGACCCGTGAGCTGTGACCTGTGTTTTACACTAACCGATATCACGGCGATCTTTGCGTGGAACTTTAATGCGAAAGTGAAAGTGTTCTGCAAAATACTAATTCAAATATTTCGAATTCCCGGTTTTCATTCACCTGTACATAGTTAGTGGCGGAGTTATATCTTCTACACACAGTATTCTTTGTGTTCAAAACAAAATGGCGATGGAGATCGAACGTAATGAACTGCTGAAATCTTTTGAAGACACATTTCGGGTCACACAAAAAGCAATTTCCAAAAATTGAACAGCAATAATTCAATCAAAACAAATGCTGCCAATCCATACGACCTAACAGTAGAGTTACAAAAAATACATGTTTTGACATTATAAAAGTACTTTAGTTCTATTCAATTTTTAAATGGTGGTGCTGTCATTGATGCTTCTGAGGGTGACAATGTCAATGGTGTAGAAGATGACAGACAAAATAATTCAAAGACGAACAAATGCGAATTACATTATACGATGCAGACACTTGTTGAACTGCAAAAGCTGTTCCCCATGGAATCAATATTAAAACATCATTATTCAGGCGATCTCACCTTAATTACCCCATGGTTGAAAGTTGTTGCTGAGATGAATCAGAGATGTTAGTTTTTTTCCCAAGCAATGGGCTTGATGCCAATAATGAGATTCCTAGCTGGGTTAGAGATAAAACTCTAGGAAATTTACTAATTCGATGTGATCCATCCATCTTAGCTATATCTACTGAACTTACTGTATATATACAAACTATTATTGAATCAAATTAAATTGACTATTATAATATTGATTTGTGCGAAGGAAAATCCGTACCTAGAAACTTGTGCGAAGGAAAATCCATACCTAAAAACTTGTGCGAAGGGAAATCTGCACCTAGAAACTTGTGCAAAGGGAAATCTGCACTTTGAAACTTATATACGTATACATAATAAAAACCTTGAACAGACAAAACCTTTCCCTAATACCTACACCTCTCCCACACCTCTACCTTCTTATATACCAAACACGTGAGATAAAATATATACAAATATTCATATACTATTTGAAAACATTTCACCTTACTTTTGCTAAAGCTTACAGAATTGCAATATGATATCTATAGAGGCATATCGTGTGTGTATAGGAAGTTTTGCATTAACAGCTCAGAAAAATGTGAAAGGTATTTCTAAATCTATTAAAATTGGTTCTAACCTTTCAAACAATGCTTTTACTAAACTATTACTAACCCTTTGTCCATCTTTCAAAAAAATGGTATTTTCCAAATGCAGCGTTTAATTCAGGAGATCAAAATCTTATTTTTCTCAAAGTTAAATATACCCTTCTATTATCAGGTGATATTGAACTAAACCCAGGTCCAAGAACAACTAAAGAAAACAAAAGTGATCAAGGGTCTGCTACGTACATTGATTTTACAGACATGACCAATTATCAAGTATCTAAAGCTGTTTTAGGTTCCTTTAACCAGGCTAACATAGATTTATTTGGGCAAACCGCAGGAACACAATGTAGTGCAAATTCTTTGTATGCGATATTCTGGTCTCATTTTCGACGTGTTTCTATTTGGAAAACTACAAACCTAGATAGAATTTTAATTGAAGGTGAAAGGTTGTATAAGTTGTTGAACACAAATGATTATTTATCTGTCGATGAAATGCCACGATTTATCGAAACTAACGGTATTATCACGGAACTTGACTTTTTAAATTTAGAGACTGGCGAAGCTAAACTAATTGATGACTACCCCACGCTTCAAATTCCACTGAGTACTACTCAAAGTCCTGAATTTAATACCTTAATGATTATTGGCGGTTTTACTATAGCTTATACCCCATAGTACCAAGTACCAAAATAGCCAGGCCACGCGTGTTATATTTTGCTCTTTTTTTTCCACGAAATTTGCTGCTGGCTGCACGAGCAAAACCGTTGGACGGAATCTCCGCCCCTGTAAGGCGCGACCGCCCAAAATGGCCGATTTTAGATTCCTTAAAATTGGTCAGCTTCAAATTTGAATTGCAATGTGAAAACTTAATATATTTTATTAGTTTTTATTTTAAACGAAAGATAAAACTTATATCCTTATTATATTGTAATTGTCATTTCATCTTCTGATCTCTGCCTACTGTCCCTCTGAGTTATTGTAGGGATGGTAAATTTGTAGTTTTTCGTGTTTTTCAACGTTAAAACTGCTTGAAGCCTCCTACTTTTTTTGGATTTTTCGATGCTCATTGATGGAAGGGAAGGATTCACACCTAGGCTGATGTAATATGAATCCTTTTTACAATAATATACTGTATAATGTGGGCCTATAACCACTGATACGGTTCTTTTCAGTAATTTACAGTGATTAATCTTCACTATGTTTGATCTGCCTAGACTTATAGTAAAACTACATTATATCAGCTTTTCAAAAATGTATAGTTTCTTATAGGTTTATAGTGAAATAAGGTTGCAGTGCCCCCCATTCTGATTTGAGGTCGATCGTTTCTTGAAACTCTGAAAACGCCACTGAAAACTCTTGAAAGTTTGTTTACGAACTGATCAATATAGAAATCAAGACAAGATATTTTTTCGGAACTC
>NW_027104080.1:0-4206 GCF_902728285.1 Clytia hemisphaerica
AAATGCGGCCAACCGAATTTTTTCAAATACTGTTAAAAAACCGTTTCAGGGAAAACGAAAACAAAAATTGAAGATTCTGTTAGCCTAAAAGAAACCAGCGAAAAAAATTTGTTGATGAGCTTGAAATGAAAAATGATCATCTACTTATCAACAAACAAATTTAAATCCCAATAGCGTGCTAAGTTTTTTTTATCTTTCCTAACGGCTAAAAACACTCGGACCTTGGCAGGGATTCCCCTAAAAACATTAAAACGCTCCTTTTTTTTGAATATTTGACTTAAAATGAAGGGCCCGATGTCGACGTCAAAGTATTATCGTCAAGCTGTGAATAGCAGTGGATGGTAGTCCCTAAAAATTTTGTCGAGGAAAAAAGCTAAAAAAGTTATCTGCTAAAATATAAAGCCATGTCATTTCGTATCTGTCTTCTTTTCGTTTTCTCTAGCGCCGGACAATTAGATAGAGATAAATACAATATATAGAGTCTTCTCTAAAGTCGTGTCATCACTCAGCCCCACGGCAAATCAGAACAAGAAATTCAATTTTTATCCCCATTGGGATTTCATAGCTTTGTCCCAATACGGGGGCTGTAAGACAGTGCCAAAAGTCATTAGCTAAAAAAAACTATGACGTATGCGCATAGGCTACCGGGTAGGTAAAAATTGATGGACTAACCGATTCTGGTTTTGATGGCAGAACTTTGACAGTCTCAAAGATAGTGGAATTGCTCCGGCTCTCGGCTGATCACGAACTATGATTAAGAAGATGACTCTTCCCCAGTGAAATGAGTGCTCATGTCCAATCAATCTGTACGAATCATTAAAGGAAAAAAAAATTATAAAAAAGATTAGGTTTCAAATTAGTTCTCGCTAAAATTTCAAAATCTTAAATCAACTCATCTGACCCGTCTGTTTTCCCACAATATATCGCACGAAAAAGTACGCTTTTACACCGTATATCTACTGTACAACGAACGTTACATTACTGAACGTGTGGCGTTTATGTTTATGTCAGCTGAGGTGTTGCAGGGGGGAAACAACGGGAGGGGCAGTCCTTAAAAACGCCTTTTCGCTACTTATTCATTTGATTACACTCAAATGCATTTAGTCGATTTAGTTTCTCAAGTATTCAATATGACACTTTTTACGAGGAAGATGTTTATCGATTACAAAACTTACGCATAACCCGGAGCGTGAGTTTTTTTTTTAATACTTGTTCCATTCGTTTGTTTCGAAGAAAAAGAAAGTCGGTATTTGAACTTTTAACAGCTTTAAATGAGTCTGTACAACTGCCCAGCCTACATCGACTTATCAGTCTAAACCATATCGAGGAAATTCTGTAACGTAAATTAAAAGATTCTCTGAAGTTTAACCCTTTCGACCCTGCATTTTCAAAATTAAGTGTTTAGTTCGGAAAATGCTTCTAATTGTGAAGGCTATGCGATGCCAATTTTAAAATAAAATTTGATACTCCTTCCCGTTTTCGAGCCGTCTGACCTACTTTTTATTCACTTGCGCCTACCTTTTGATCTGATAATCGATTTATAAATGACCCCTCAAAATTAAGTTTATCTTTTTTCTTTCTAATGAAAAAGAATGTTCGTTTAAAACTTTTAGATTTCGAGAAATTAGTTTAAAAGAGAAACTTTTGGTGGCGCACCCGAGTAAAAAAAATTCCGTTACTGTACCTAAAAAATCATCGAATTCCAATCTTATGCAAATTAAGTAAAATTCATGATTTTGAACTTTCTTAAAGTTGCTTGGAATTCCGTGCCAAAATATTTCAAAATGATTCATCCATTTAAGGGGGTTGTTTTTTTTGGAAGGCCCATGGCCCCTTCCCTTGCATAGTGGAGAGAAACTTGCGGTCATCAAATACAAAGTAAACAAAAAACCGATAAATTATTTTACAACACGTCCTAGGGATATTTCGGTCGCCAACGAGGGAAGGGGACCTATAGCTCTAGAGAGCTTTTAAAATAAGGAACTGCGCTTAGTTTACACACAGTTACATATTTTAACCTCGATTTTTGTATAGTTATATTTTTTTGCCCCCGCAAGAGCGCAGGCTGGGAGGCACTCTAGCTTCACGCAATTTGCGGGATCTGATTTTGCGATTGTTTTGTTTTTGTTTTGCGTCGTAATCGGCTTTCGGCCAATAAGTGTTCGAAAATATGGGCGTAAATTTATACAGCGGTAAATGTTATACATATTTCTATACGTTAGATCATGCCTTATTGCGTATTACTTTTATAGTTTCGATTTAGCATTGAAAAGCTGAAGCGAGTGTATAAATGCAAATTCTAAAAAAAGTTTAGGGTTTACACATACACGAATTACAATATGACTTGTGCAAATCAAAAAACAAAATGGCAGACTGTTCTGATATGAGCGATTCTGACTGGAAAAAGTGTTTTGGATGTCAATTTTGTTTCTTTCTTTCAAACTGAATATAGTACTGGAATTAGTCACACTTGATTCAGATGATTCAATCTTTTTCTGGAATCTTAAAAAGTTGCTCAAGTGTTAAAATAGTACATTGATATTTTGTGCAAACTGTAATTTATCTTTACTGTATTATCTTAAAACTGCTTATGTTATAGAGCTTCTTGAGCTTTAAAACCATTTAGTTTTCCTTTTTTTCCCCTTACATATTTACTCAATTTAATTGTCATTTTATATCAACAATATTATTGATAAGTTAAATTTTAACTGTACATAGGCCCAACCCCAATGGTTAACTCGGTACATAGGTTCATATCAAAAATATTCAAGAATATTATCATATCATATCATATCATAGCAATCAATAAATCACTCGTTTTCATCCCCATGGATTGTATATGCAATAAAATGGCGGCAAATGGCTTAGACATTCTGATAAATAACGAAATTGCTCACGGGAATTTCTAACCCGCGCGAGCAAACCCGTACTGTCAATCATTTTTTTTTAGACCTGTCAATCATTTTTTAGCAGCATAGTCAGTCACTTGTGGTTCTGAAAAAGGTGTTTTTAAGATAGCAAAAAAAGACAAAAGTCGATTTTTGATAATTTTTATAGTTGAAAGTTTTGGAATACTGGATTTTCAAGAGAAGGGAAAGTCATGACTATATTGCCTCTCCATCTGCTAACCAACCTGATCCATTTTGAAAGGGGGACTCAGCAAACGGGCTGTAAATCCTGCTAGTGTCTATGAAATTAGAAATTTCCATCTGAGGGATTAGGACACTCTCTAATCTCCTTAAAAGTCTCAAAAGATAAAAAGAGTTCTAAAAAAAAGACTAAAAGTTCTTGTATACAGTACCCATATTATACGAGCGTCGTACACGGGCGGGCGTTATCTGATATTCCGATGGTGTATTGGCGGCCGCCCACGCTAAAGCTCTGAAGGAGCGGGCCAATATATAAATTTTCCCGACCTTCAGAGCTTTAGCGTGTCGGAAGAAAATTTATACATCAAGTACCAGATAAGGGCGGGCGATTAAATACTATCGCACGATCGATTAAATACGATCGCCGCGGGATGCGGGTCAAAAAATTCCCGTGAGCAATCTCGTTATTTATCAAAAAGTCTCGATAGATCTGTGTTGTGGAGCAATACGGTTTGTTTACAAATGGGAAGAGACGTCAGACCGGCCTCTTTTCAGACACGTTTGACTGGGCCATCAAACCAGTTTGACCTGCTAGGTCAGAAAGGTCTATCGATTTAGCTTTCTTTTCATCCGTCTATATATAAAAGCCCAGGATTTTACTGGGAAAAAGTCGATTGCATCTCAAGAACAAAGGTCCATTGTTCCTCCTACAAAAACCTTTTATTTTGATGGACAAAATTACGTCTGATGGTCTCAAGAGGTGGAGAATAACAAGCAAGCTCCTGCAAGATCAAACGTAGTCTGTAAAATTACTCTTGCACTGAGGCAAATTTTTGGAAAAACAAAATGTTATCTGCAGCTCGGTTCGTTGCAAAAAGCACTCGAAGAACAGTTTACACATCAGCCCAAGACATGGCAAGATTAAGGGTAGCAGTTATTGGACAATCCAATTTTGGTGCAGAAGTTTATAAATCAATCAGAGAGAAAGGCCATGAGGTTGTTGGTGTTTTTACCATTCCGGATGTCCAGGTATATTCTTTTGTTTTTTAAATAAAACACATAATTTTTTAATTAGAGAAGTCTGTTTTTTACGTGTTTTTTGTAAAGATGAGAGGTG
>NW_027104081.1:0-27177 GCF_902728285.1 Clytia hemisphaerica
CTTTGCGTTCAAAAGATAATATTTATGTGTGTGACATCATCTTTGTAGTCTGCTTCTGCGGAATATTTTGGTGCGAGCGGCACTTTCGCTTTGGCTTGGAAGAGGTTGGACGTGTTTTGACCAAAACAGTGAGTTCTTCACAATCCATTTCCTTATATCTTTTGAAATACTTTACCATTTCTCAAAGGTGACCCCTCATTTTTTTCTTATGTTTAGGGCTATCAGATGAGCCTACTTTTGTTTTTTCTGATTAAGTTTGAAAATTTGGCTGACTCCCCTACTGTGAGTGGAGCTGCGTAGTTCCATTTGTTTTGAAATTTTACTGCTTTGATGATTGGTCAGTCATTTGATGGCTAAATGCAAGTTTCCCTCCACTGATGATGCAAGTTACCGGACTTCACGGTACAATCCCTTGCAAAAAATTAAGTTTTCTACGCTAAAAGTTCTTTCAGCTAAGAAACTCTCTTAAATGAGTCTCCATTACTCGAATGTCTATAATTCGAATACACTTTCATTCCTCGTAGCCGTTCAAGTTATGGAGACTCTACTGTACACATAAAATTCTTAATCAAACTAACAAAAAATGTGAAAATCTGAAAAAATTCGCCAATTTGCAAAATTAAATTCACGTGTGCGAAAATTAGTTAGTCGCGAAAATAAGTCCCACGAAAAGTAAATTATTTTGCGAGGAAAGCTGTCTCGTGAAAATTAGCTGCCGCAAAAATTAATTCCCTTAACGCTTAAGGTAAAATAACCACACGCATCCCCAATCCTACTAAGTCGCCTGCAAGTCCTGACACTATTCCTGCATGATATGATATGATGCCGGATCCAAAAAATATATAGCGTCTTGTGCCAGTATGGATTCCACGAAATCTCGCGCCGAAGATATTTTTCCGTGCAGCAAGCCTCACGCCAAGCAAAATTTCTTTTGTACCAACATTAAATTTTTCAATAAGGGTGCAACAGATGGGAAAAGAGGCGCATGCGCCAACATAATTAATAAATTGACGCGAGCGCAAGCAAGGGAAAGCAAATTTAGCCAAATGGAAGCTAAAAATCGATGGATTATGGAGTCATTCACGCCGAGCTGGAATTATTACTTTACGCCAACTGAAAATCAAACAATCTTTGTAAGTACCCTTACGCCAATGCGCCAAAAACGTTTCAGTGTACGGAAGACTTCGCGTAGTAACGAATCAATGTTCTGGCTCGTTTCAAAGAGCCATACCTGTGCCAAAAATTAAGAGGTTTAAAAAAAGAAAAAATTTATACTTTAAAACATTTTTGAAAATTACGCCGCGAGCGGTGTATTCAGAGACGTTTTGTATGGTGAAAAATCTCGCATATTTGCGCGCGGTAATCCGTTCTCTAAAGTCACGGAAAGCTGACGAAATCAACAATCTCGTTTCTCTATCTTTGAAGTCTCTGAATAACACTCGCTCGGAAAAAGTAATTATCTTCCTTAGATTTCTGTATGTGCAAAGTATTACGGAGATAAAACAGTTTTAAAGGAAAAAGTACAATATACTCCATAGTTTTTCGACGCGACTGTTACAACAGCATGAAAACAGTGTCCCCATGTGAATTTGTTCCTTTTCAAAAGAAGATCAAGAATTAAAGACAAGACTAGGGAACCAATTAGCACTTAAAAGTAATTATTTTTTAATTATATTTGTATAACTTTAGAAATACAGCTTAAATTTGGGAATACATGTAGCTTTTCATGTGTTTATTAATTTGGATTGCAGTGAATACAAAATCAAAACTTTAGCTCAAATATTTTGGGTATTCACTAAAGTTAAAGAGTATGGAACACAAAACCTAGCATGAAAGCTGAAAAAGAGTATGAAAACTCAAAACTAGCATGAAAGCTAATATGAAAGCTCGAAAACGTAGCATGAAAGCTAAAGAGACTATGAAAGCTCGAAAACTTAGCATGAAAGCTAAAGAGAGTATGGCCACTCAATCATCTAATGTGAACAGTTCAATTGAAAACCACCTGAAAAAGCAAAGTATTCCCAGATTTACAAATGTTGTAATTCGTGAGTTACATCTTCCTAATTCGGTACGTTCTACCCCAGGGACATACAGTTGTGCGATTGATTCGTTCATTGATCTTTTTTACCATAGTATATTTGGTCTCTTAGACAGAACTTACGTTAACAGTCCACTTTTGATCTCTCTTCTTGATGTGTGTGACAAATATACAGAATTAAAAACTCTTCACAAAGATCGCATCTATAAAGAATCAGAACTTAAGTATCTAGTGTCTAATGAAGTTCGCAATCCAATTTGGAGCCACATTATTGATCACTGTCCTAGTTTCAGAGCAAGAGATTGTCATGCCGAGTTTTCACAAATTTTTCAAGAATCTGTCTTTGATTTTAGAAATGACTTAGAGAGGATAATGTTTTGTAGCACTTATAACTTCAATCAAATTTGCATAAATTGTGGCCAACATTGTGTAGACTCGGTCTCAACATTTTTGCAATATTTTTCTTGGAATGAAACTATAAATGATGCAGTGATCAATGAATGGCCAGACTTATTATTTTCATCGAATTTGTTAGTTCAAGAAATTGTGTGTCAAAATTGTCAAACCAAAATACCTGCAAGTAATTTAGACATTGTTCCATCGTCAGTTTTGTTTATTGAGTTTGCTGAAAATCTCATGAACTTGGTGAAAATCCATAGCTCTCTCAAAATCAGAAACATTTCTTATAGTCTCAGGTCTTCAGTTCGTAATCATGGGGCCCACTTTACAATTGCTTCGTTTGATTCGAATAGGAATAAATGGTTTTATATTGATGACCTCTTAGAGAGCATAGAAGTTTATCATTGTTTTGAGGATATTCAGTATCAATACCAGGAAGGATGGTTTTTTTGTTGTTATGTTCAGGAGGATGTAATTAACAGTGTTGATGAAAATATAGATTTGGTAATAGAAAATACAGAAGTGCCTATTGCATATGAATCATCCGTCTCTTTTCAAAATAAGGTACATGATCATGATTATTGTAAAGGGGTCAAGTGTATTTCCTCAGAAGTGGAATTTGATCACAACTATTGTCTCAAAAAAGACACTGAAAAAAAAGTTGAATTTAAGGGTAAGCAAAGACAGCAAACAAACAATAAAAATCAGATTCAAAAAGACTCTGTATCAAATGTTAAACTTCAGGGTTCTCAGACTTGCATAAAACATTCAATTGGAAAAATAAAAGAAAATTTAACAAACAAAAAAATTGAAAGTCAAAAGAAAGTTGAAAAGAAAATATCCATGAAATCGTCAGGTGCTGTAAGCTCTCATCTCGAACAGACAGAACATCTTACTATTCTAGACTTCTACAATGAAATGTATAAAATGCAAATAAAGCAATGCGAAGTTTGTGCAGAGGCTTGGTTTAATGTTTCTAAACAAGAGTGCACTCGATGTAAACGAGATAAACAATGGCCTAAAAAATTCAGTCGTGAGAATAACATGATCCCGTCACCAGTACCTCATGAGCTGAAAGATCTTTCGCAGGTTGAGGAAATGTTGATTGCTAGAGCATTACCTATTATGAATGTTTATTGTAAACCTAGAGGTAGACAGAGAGCATATAAAGGTCATGTTATTACATTTCCTTCAGATGTTCAGACAGTTGCAAATGTTTTGCCAAATTTGCCCTCTGATATACCAATAATTAAGATATCTAAAAAGGGATCTTGTGTTGACTCTAGAGATTTCAAGGTCAGGAAACAAAAAGTTGTAGATGCTCTTGAATGGCTTGTGAAGAATAACCCTGTTTATTCTGATGTTACTATTGATCAAAATCGAATAGAGGATCTCCCTCTAAATGGACAACTTTATTCCTCTATTAGTCAAGAGTCCACTGAGGATAGCTCTTCTGAATCAGAAAGTGAGCATAGTGAAGATGAAATTACAACAGACCTTGGTCCTGAAAATGAAGAAGAAGACATAAGGCCTGATGAAATGAGTTCATTTGTACCTTCTTCTTTGAACACACAAATGCATAAAAACAAAATTTCTCATTTTATCAACAATATCCCTGAACTGGATATTATTGGTATTGAACCAATCAATGAATTCAATACTCCATTTTTAGCTACTATGGCTTTTCCAACTCTATTTCCTGATGGCAAAGGTGATCCAACTAACCTTGCCTTGGAAAGAACTATAGCGTCTAATGAACTTGAAAACTTTTCATTAAAGATTCGTCATTTACTCAAATTCTGTGATGTCAATGATGACAATTACTTCTATCGTTTTGCTGCACATCCTAGATTTGCCTACTGGGCTTTCAACATATTGTATCGTAGAAGAATTTTGAGCAGGGGAAATTTGTACATTAAAAGGAATCCAGGGGAAATGAATTTTACTTTGGATGAATTCAATGAAATGTTAAACTCTAACTGTGCTAATGAATTGATGAAAAAGGTATTTTATTACACCAAAGATGTAAGTGGATCACGTTCTTTTTGGAACAAAGTACGAAACAATCTGACAGCAACAGTTAAACAAGTTGGGGTATTTACAATTTTTTTTCACATTTTCTATGGCAGAGTTTCACTGGCCAGATCTTTTGAGTAAATTTAAAGTAGATGTCAATGATGTGAATGGAATAAGAAAATTTATTACAGAGAATCCTCATGTAGTAGACTATTACTTCACTGAGCGTACAAACAAATTTGTCAAGCATTGGCTTTATAATTTGCTAAAAGCTACATGGCACTGGTACAGGTTTGAATATGCTTCTAGAGGTTCCATTCATTGTCATGGTGTTGCTAAACTAGAAGACGATCCAGGTTTGGTTGAATTAACAAATATTGCTCTGAAAGGTTACCTTGCATCGCAAAAATTAAAATCTGAGAATGTTGCTTTTCAGGAAAAAGAGTTGAATGAAATTATTGCTGAAGGTAGCCAGGCTGAGAAACAAGTGTGTGATTATGTTGATAAGCTTCTTTGTACTTGCAATCCTATGGAGGGAGAAAACTGGGTCAAACCCCAGGTACATCCCTGTAAAGTGGATTATAGAAACTTAAATCCAGAGGAAATGAGTACAGATTATGCCAATCTTGTTAACTCTGTCGAAAAACATCTTTGTAGTTCGGCATATTGTCTTCGGCAAAAAAAATGATGACACAACATGTCGATTTCACTTTCCTTTTGAAGTAAACGAGAAAACACATTTGGAATTTGAAAAGGTGAAATCTAGAGATGGTGTTGAAAGGTTCAGAGCAAAAGTTGTAACTTCAAGAAATGACCCAAGAGTCAACAGGCACCAACGTGTTTTATTACAAGGATGGAGAGCCAATGTTGATATCAGTGTGTAGTAGTTGATTACCACTCATGTGTTGAATATTTGACAAAGTATGCTTCTAAGCCAGAGAAGCTCAGTGATATTACACAGGATGCGTTCACTCATGTGGCTTCAAAAGTAAACTCTGATAATTTTTCCCCAAGCTCTGCAATAAAGAAATTAATGATGAGATCGGTAGGTTTACGTGATATGAGTGTTCAAGAGGTTTGCCATCAAATATTAGGATTGAAGTATTACAGTAGTTCTTATGAAGTTTATTGCATGTCCTTAGATGGTTCTCGACAGGTTGAATTGGTTGATGGTGAAGTTAGTACAAAAAAAATCTCACTTGGATATTTATGCATTTAGAGAGGACTACTCTTCTGATCCAAGGATTTCTGAGATGAATTTTATCCAATTTCATGCCAATTATGTTTTGGTCAATGAAGAGTTGCATAAAAGGAAAAAAGAAGTTGTAATCCGAACATTTCCTTCTTACTCATCTTCTCCAAATAGTATTCACTATAGTATAGTAAGTACTGCAAGTATAGTTTACTAAAATATAAAGTATGGAGACATACTCCAAATTCAGCTTGGGGTGAAATAGATGCAACTGATGAAGGTTTTATTATGTGTTGGGCTACATTTCTACGATCAGATGCTGCTGTTAGTGTTCCTAATCATTTAAGGGAATTAGAAACAATTGAAAATGCTATGATGAGTAGAGAAACAGGTACCGATTCTCAGGACTCTGATTCCGAAGATGATTCTGAAGTAATCAATGATGAGATAAGCAACTACAGAGAGGAATGGATGGATGTTTCTAGCAGATCATTTCTCAAATCCCCAACAAGAAGATAATTCGAGTGGTAGTGAAAATAGAACATATTGGCTGGATCAGTGTTCCCAGTATAATTCAATATCTAGATTAGAAATGCCTGCTTGGATAAATAGCAAAAAAGCTACCTTAAGAATAGAAGGTCAACTGAATGACGAGGACACTGAATTACAGAATGTCTTAAAACTAAATGATCAACAGCGTAAAGCATTTGAGATGGTAAGGTGTCACATTAATAGTAACTCACAACTGTTGATGATAATTTTTGGAAAGGCAGGTTGTGGAAAAAGTTTTTTGATTCACAGACTTAGACATTTATTAGGAGATGCACTCATCATTTCATCATTATTTGGACTTGCAGCTTATAGTGTAGGAGGTAAAACTTTACATCACTTGTTGAGATTGCCTATCAAAGGCAAGTTTAACTCCGAACTTGAGGGCTCGTCATTGATACAACTTCAAGAAAGGCTAAAAGGTATTAGGTACATTATAATTGATGAATATTCTGTAATTAATCGAACAGACTTAGCTTGGGTGAATCGGAGATGCAAACAAGCCACTGGAAAGTTTGATGTGCCATTTGGAGGTATAAATATGATCTTGTCTGGAGACTTGGGACAACTTCCTCCTGTGAAAGGACATCCTATTTATTACAACAATCCTAGAAATGAACTTGAAGCTGAGGGATTTTTTCGTTTATCAATTATTCAATACAGTTATTGAGCTTACTGTGAATCAGCGCTCAGATGGAAGCAGTTCTCTTCAAAAAAGATTTCGCAGCCTCTTGAGTAATGTTCGTGATGGTAATGTGAGCATAGATGATTGGAAATTGTTACTGACACGTTCTGGACCTAGTATTAAAACTAACTTTTCAAATGCCTTGAAGTTGTCCTATGGAAAATAAAGATGTTGCAGAAAACAATTTCAAGGCCCTTGAAAAACTGAACCAACCGATAGCTAGAATTTCTGCTTTACACAATGACAAAAAAGCTGCAAAATGCTCTTTAGATGATATGGGTGGCTTGGCACCTACTCTCCTTTTATCAGTTGGAGCTAGAGTAATGTTAATGAGAAATTTGTGGACTGAATCTGGTCTCTGTAATGGAGCCATGGGTACTGTTTGCAGCATTGTTTTTAAGGATAATGAAACTCCACCATCTTTTCCAATAGCAGTGATTGTACAATTTGACCAATATTCAGGTCCAAGTTTTTCAGAATTACAACAGAATTTGGTACCCATACCACCTATTGCAAATACATCTGACAGCCTAGGTAGTAATTATGAAAGAATTCAGTTTCCCTTGCGATTGGCATGGTCAATAACTATACACAAGTCGCAAGGCCTTACTCTAGAACAAATGTCAATTGATCTTGGAAAATCTGAACGAGCATCTGGACAATCTTATGTTGCTCTCTCAAGAGCAAAGACTTTAGATAGTATTTATATTGAGCCAATGCCATATGAAAGATTGAAATCCTTAGCAAAAAGTAAAAGTTTGAAAAAGCGTTTGGATGAAGAAAGCAGATTACGTCAACTTGGTATGACAAAGTAATCAAATTAAAGTTTTTATTTACCAGCCGTCTCCTCTAAATAGTTTGTATATAGATTTGCAGTTTTTGTGATTCTTTCATTGTTTTTAAAAAAAGTAAAGGGGAAATGTGGATATTTTCCTGAAAATTTGTTTATTTATCATTTTAGTTTCTTTTAATAACAAAAATTATCCTGTATCTTTATTACAGTGGCAAAAGGTGACAGAAAGAGGAAGCAAACTGCTGCTGATGCTAAGATGGATGACTTTGATGCATTAGCTAGCACTCAAAGTAATAACACCACCAAAAGTTCAAGTTCTTCTCCCAACGCCAGTGAAAGTTTGAATAACAATGAGACACCGGTGACTCCTAAAAAGCAGGCTGTTGAAGGGATGGTCAATACACCATCACGTTTGTTTGGGTCTCCATCACTCTTGCCGTCCCCAAGATTTTCACCTTCCATTCCACCCAATGCCAGAGGTAAGAAAAAGTAAAATTCAAGAACATTTTTCTTTAATTTTTTCTCAAACATTTCAGAAATGCATTATTTAATTCTTACCAGCTTTTACTAAAATAGTAAACCCATTAAATACAGTGGGACTGGTTTAAGTAAATGGTTTATGTATAAAGTCATTGCCTGGTCATGAAAAGTTTTGCGTTAATGTTATTTCTTGTGCTTATGTCAAGCCTTCTCTTTCAACACAGGGTATTGCAAATTGATTGTTACTATTCTTCTTTAGACATCCTTGGATTTGTTGGCGTAGTTGCAACGATCAGCCAAAATCAAGCTCGTACCAGAAATTTCTTCACGGTGCATCTCAAAACTGGCAAAACTGATTTTTGCAAAATAATAATCAGCAACCATAAAGACATCAAATCAATAAGGCAAAAATTTCTTGACGCCTTTCATAACAAAACTGCCATCCGTGCCGGCAAATTAGTACCAGGGAAAGAGGTATATTTTTTTAACAGCTACTCTTCAATCTCGGACATTGATGACAATGAACTCAGCTTTGGTTTAAATGATGCTGATGCTGTTCATCTTTCTGATATCGATGAGAATGGAACGGTTCTTTCAGCGGTTGGAAAAATCAAATATTCAGGTCCCACTGAGATGAAAGAATATGATAAGTTCGGCAAAACCAAAACAAGTCTTATGCGCCCTTGCCTTTTCTCTGATGGCGTGAAAACTGTCAGTTTGTCCCTGTGGGGAGACTTTGTTCATCTGGTTAGAGAAAACACACTCATTCAATTGACTTCACTTTCCTCAAAAGTGATTAACGAGGAGATTTGTCTTGGTACCACTTACTCATCTTCAATTTGTTACCTGACAGCAGATTTGGACGTTGAATTCCCAGAACAGGTTCTCAGCGAAGTTGACTTGTCTACCAAGCTAATAACAACGCCTGTTATAGCTAGCGTTAAAGTGGACAACTATTGGTCATGTAAATCATGCCAAAAAAGGTTAGCACCATCCACACAAGGTATGACTTCCTGTTCTTCATGCAGTAAGGATTTCAAGATTAGTTACCTTAAATTGCATCGAAATCTATTTAAAGTTGTCGTATTCGTTGAATTTGATGCTCCGGAAATGACAGTGAAATTATCAAACAACATCCTTATCGATATGTTCGGTTCAGAAACTCTGAATAATATCGACACAGAAGATGGTATGAACGACCTCAAGCTCAAGTTGCTTAATTCTGATTTCAGTTATGAAGTTGATGTTAAAAAGAAAATAGTTATGGAAATTGTGAAAGCTGAAGAAAGTTAAGACTTCTTTTTTTCGCACAAACTTTTGAGAGGTTAAATCTCTTAAAAGAATCCTTAGACCATGATTTTATTATGCTTCTATTAAAAAACGTAGTAAAGACATATTTTCATCATTAAAGATTTATCAATGTACATTTTATCTTATAGTGTAGGTGGGTTGTCAGATTTCAATCTTCGTTTGAGTATAATGGGTAGAGCTAAGTTTTCATTGACATTGATTCTATGGGACCTATGACTCTTTGAGCCTCAAACTGTTCTTATTTGGTTCTTATTCTTTGGGGTATTTTGGGTCCTTTTTGCCTTATTTTTATTTTTTACCTCATCTTACCTCGTTTGGACCCTTATTTGATAAAAAATTAGACATCCCAGCCTTCAACTTGTTCTTATTTTTTGGGCATTTTAAGCCTCATTGTTTTTATAAAAAAGAGTATTAGCTTTTTTATTTTCCCATTTTGTTAATAATAAAAGAGGCGTAGAAAACAGATTTTTACCAAAAAAGATTTTTTTGTTAAGATTATTTAAAAAAGAGACGTAGAAACAGATTTTTATGAAAAAAGATTTATCATTTTTCCCATTTTGTTAAGATTATTTAAAAAAGAGACGTAGAAAACAGATTTTTTATCAAAAAAAGGTTTATCATTTTTACCACTTGTTAATAATTTTAGAAAAGGTTTGTAGTTTTTATTTAGTTTAGTTTTTTATAAGCAGGTCATTTATGATATAACATTTGTATCAAAATGATTCCTTTTTTTTACAATAAATGGATTTGCTTTAGCCATTTAGAAGTTTTATTGTTTACGTATTTTAGCAATATTCCATACATGTACACATTTATCACCATTATACCCTTGCAAAGATTTATCAAAAGTTATTTACCTTTTAGTCTATCTTCATCGTTATTCGCAATTTTCCTTAAATTTCTTCCCAAATTCATTTAGTTGCTTGAAACTGCCCTTTTGTATCTCTAAAGTAAGCAACGTCAAACTTTTGTTTTGGTTTTCATATAGACTATAGACAGAACTTAAAACACACATGTCACGGGAAAAATGAAAATTGAAAACTGGTCCAAAAGCCTAAAATTTGTACTAAATTTCCTAATTTCTAGTCTATTTTCGTCCTAATTTGTCCTATTTTACTAACTAAATGGCAAAAAAATTGGCTTGGAGGCCTGAACGGTTTCCCTAGCCTGTAGGCCACTTGGAGCTTTTTGATAGACTGGATGACGCTGGTAGCCAATTTTTTTGTTAATTTTACTTTGCCAGCATAAGTTTTTTGTGCCTACTCAGCTTTTTTAAGATAAATCGATAAACTTTAAGGATTTTTTAAGAATGTTGTTCAGCTTCAAATTTTGTCTGAAATATGGTTCTGTTGAGAAAGTTTCAAATTCTTGTTTTCCATTTTGGTTTTTTGTATGTTTGAAGAAATTTAATCCCTGCAAAACTTAATCTACAAATGGTATTGCAGGAAAAATCTTATTTTTGAAATGAATTTTATGGCAAATTTAGTTAAATTCACTTTTTTTATTTTTCAAGTCTTAGAAACAAAAGAATTTTTTAGGGCTCAAATTCGTGACATTTTCAGATCGCGAATCACTTCGATTTATATAATTCTTATAAAAAAACTGTACTTTGTATATCATTAAAAATTATATTTTGATTAAAAAAAAACTTGGAAAAAACGTCTGGTTTCAAAACTAACTGTAGTCAAACCAAACTTTCTATAAGATTTAAGGATTTTTCTATGTACTGTTCATATTAAACGGTAAATGGTGTACAAATTCATAAATTTCATAAGATTTGACCGCGGTCGCCTCAGTGTGTTACACTGTGACCTAGTTTATCGACCGCGGAGCGGTGTATTCAGAGACGTTTTGTATGGTGAAAAATCTCGCATATTTGCGCGCGGTAATCCGTTCTCTAAAGTCACGGAAAGCTGACGAAATCAACAATCTCGTTTCTCTATCTTTGAAGTCTCTGAATAACACTCGCTCGGAAAAAGTAATTATCTTCCTTAGATTTCTGTATGTGCAAAGTATTACGGAGATAAAACAGTTTTAAAGGAAAAAGTACAATATACTCCATAGTTTTTCGACGCGACTGTTACAACAGCATGAAAACAGTGTCCCCATGTGAATTTGTTCCTTTTCAAAAGAAGATCAAGAATTAAAGACAAGACTAGGGAACCAATTAGCACTTAAAAGTAATTATTTTTTAATTATATTTGTATAACTTTAGAAATACAGCTTAAATTTGGGAATACATGTAGCTTTTCATGTGTTTATTAATTTGGATTGCAGTGAATACAAAATCAAAACTTTAGCTCAAATATTTTGGGTATTCACTAAAGTTAAAGAGTATGGAACACAAAACCTAGCATGAAAGCTGAAAAAGAGTATGAAAACTCAAAACTAGCATGAAAGCTAATATGAAAGCTCGAAAACGTAGCATGAAAGCTAAAGAGACTATGAAAGCTCGAAAACTTAGCATGAAAGCTAAAGAGAGTATGGCCACTCAATCATCTAATGTGAACAGTTCAATTGAAAACCACCTGAAAAAGCAAAGTATTCCCAGATTTACAAATGTTGTAATTCGTGAGTTACATCTTCCTAATTCGGTACGTTCTACCCCAGGGACATACAGTTGTGCGATTGATTCGTTCATTGATCTTTTTTACCATAGTATATTTGGTCTCTTAGACAGAACTTACGTTAACAGTCCACTTTTGATCTCTCTTCTTGATGTGTGTGACAAATATACAGAATTAAAAACTCTTCACAAAGATCGCATCTATAAAGAATCAGAACTTAAGTATCTAGTGTCTAATGAAGTTCGCAATCCAATTTGGAGCCACATTATTGATCACTGTCCTAGTTTCAGAGCAAGAGATTGTCATGCCGAGTTTTCACAAATTTTTCAAGAATCTGTCTTTGATTTTAGAAATGACTTAGAGAGGATAATGTTTTGTAGCACTTATAACTTCAATCAAATTTGCATAAATTGTGGCCAACATTGTGTAGACTCGGTCTCAACATTTTTGCAATATTTTTCTTGGAATGAAACTATAAATGATGCAGTGATCAATGAATGGCCAGACTTATTATTTTCATCATCGAATTTGTTAGTTCAAGAAATTGTGTGTCAAAATTGTCAAACCAAAATACCTGCAAGTAATTTAGACATTGTTCCATCGTCAGTTTTGTTTATTGAGTTTGCTGAAAATCTCATGAACTTGGTGAAAATCCATAGCTCTCTCAAAATCAGAAACATTTCTTATAGTCTCAGGTCTTCAGTTCGTAATCATGGGGCCCACTTTACAATTGCTTCGTTTGATTCGAATAGGAATAAATGGTTTTATATTGATGACCTCTTAGAGAGCATAGAAGTTTATCATTGTTTTGAGGATATTCAGTATCAATACCAGGAAGGATGGTTTTTTTGTTGTTATGTTCAGGAGGATGTAATTAACAGTGTTGATGAAAATATAGATTTGGTAATAGAAAATACAGAAGTGCCTATTGCATATGAATCATCCGTCTCTTTTCAAAATAAGGTACATGATCATGATTATTGTAAAGGGGTCAAGTGTATTTCCTCAGAAGTGGAATTTGATCACAACTATTGTCTCAAAAAAGACACTGAAAAAAAAGTTGAATTTAAGGGTAAGCAAAGACAGCAAACAAACAATAAAAATCAGATTCAAAAAGACTCTGTATCAAATGTTAAACTTCAGGGTTCTCAGACTTGCATAAAACATTCAATTGGAAAAATAAAAGAAAATTTAACAAACAAAAAAATTGAAAGTCAAAAGAAAGTTGAAAAGAAAATATCCATGAAATCGTCAGGTGCTGTAAGCTCTCATCTCGAACAGACAGAACATCTTACTATTCTAGACTTCTACAATGAAATGTATAAAATGCAAATAAAGCAATGCGAAGTTTGTGCAGAGGCTTGGTTTAATGTTTCTAAACAAGAGTGCACTCGATGTAAACGAGATAAACAATGGCCTAAAAAATTCAGTCAGTCGTGAGAATAACATGATCCCGTCACCAGTACCTCATGAGCTGAAAGATCTTTCGCAGGTTGAGGAAATGTTGATTGCTAGAGCATTACCTATTATGAATGTTTATTGTAAACCTAGAGGTAGACAGAGAGCATATAAAGGTCATGTTATTACATTTCCTTCAGATGTTCAGACAGTTGCAAATGTTTTGCCAAATTTGCCCTCTGATATACCAATAATTAAGATATCTAAAAAGGGATCTTGTGTTGACTCTAGAGATTTCAAGGTCAGGAAACAAAAAGTTGTAGATGCTCTTGAATGGCTTGTGAAGAATAACCCTGTTTATTCTGATGTTACTATTGATCAAAATCGAATAGAGGATCTCCCTCTAAATGGACAACTTTATTCCTCTATTAGTCAAGAGTCCACTGAGGATAGCTCTTCTGAATCAGAAAGTGAGCATAGTGAAGATGAAATTACAACAGACCTTGGTCCTGAAAATGAAGAAGACATAAGGCCTGATGAAATGAGTTCATTTGTACCTTCTTCTTTGAACACACAAATGCATAAAAACAAAATTTCTCTCATTTTATCAACAATATCCCTGAACTGGATATTATTGGTATTGAACCAATCAATGAATTCAATACTCCATTTTTAGCTACTATGGCTTTTCCAACTCTATTTCCTGATGGCAAAGGTGATCCAACTAACCTTGCCTTGGAAAGAACTATAGCGTCTAATGAACTTGAAAACTTTTCATTAAAGATTCGTCATTTACTCAAATTCTGTGATGTCAATGATGACAATTACTTCTATCGTTTTGCTGCACATCCTAGATTTGCCTACTGGGCTTTCAACATATTGTATCGTAGAAGAATTTTGAGCAGGGGAAATTTGTACATTAAAAGGAATCCAGGGGAAATGAATTTTACTTTGGATGAATTCAATGAAATGTTAAACTCTAACTGTGCTAATGAATTGATGAAAAAGGTATTTTATTACACCAAAGATGTAAGTGGATCACGTTCTTTTTGGAACAAAGTACGAAACAATCTGACAGCAACAGTTAAACAAGTTGGGGTATTTACAATTTTTTTTCACATTTTCTATGGCAGAGTTTCACTGGCCAGATCTTTTGAGTAAATTTAAAGTAGATGTCAATGATGTGAATGGAATAAGAAAATTTATTACAGAGAATCCTCATGTAGTAGACTATTACTTCACTGAGCGTACAAACAAATTTGTCAAGCATTGGCTTTATAATTTGCTAAAAGCTACATGGCACTGGTACAGGTTTGAATATGCTTCTAGAGGTTCCATTCATTGTCATGGTGTTGCTAAACTAGAAGACGATCCAGGTTTGGTTGAATTAACAAATATTGCTCTGAAAGGTTACCTTGCATCGCAAAAATTAAAATCTGAGAATGTTGCTTTTCAGGAAAAAGAGTTGAATGAAATTATTGCTGAAGGTAGCCAGGCTGAGAAACAAGTGTGTGATTATGTTGATAAGCTTCTTTGTACTTGCAATCCTATGGAGGGAGAAAACTGGGTCAAACCCCAGGTACATCCCTGTAAAGTGGATTATAGAAACTTAAATCCAGAGGAAATGAGTACAGATTATGCCAATCTTGTTAACTCTGTCGAAAAACATCTTTGTAGTTCGGCATATTGTCTTCGGCAAAAAAATGATGACACAACATGTCGATTTCACTTTCCTTTTGAAGTAAACGAGAAAACACATTTGGAATTTGAAAAGGTGAAATCTAGAGATGGTGTTGAAAGGTTCAGAGCAAAAGTTGTAACTTCAAGAAATGACCCAAGAGTCAACAGGCACCAACGTGTTTTTTATTACAAGGATGGAGAGCCAATGTTGATATCAGTGTAGTAGTTGATTACCACTCATGTGTTGAATATTTGACAAAGTATGCTTCTAAGCCAGAGAAGCTCAGTGATATTACACAGGATGCGTTCACTCATGTGGCTTCAAAAGTAAACTCTGATAATTTTTCCCCAAGCTCTGCAATAAAGAAATTAATGATGAGATCGGTAGGTTTACGTGATATGAGTGTTCAAGAGGTTTGCCATCAAATATTAGGATTGAAGTATTACAGTAGTTCTTATGAAGTTTATTGCATGTCCTTAGATGGTTCTCGACAGGTTGAATTGGTTGATGGTGAAGTTAGTACAAAAAAATCTCACTTGGATATTTATGCATTTAGAGAGGACTACTCTTCTGATCCAAGGATTTCTGAGATGAATTTTATCCAATTTCATGCCAATTATGTTTTGGTCAATGAAGAGTTGCATAAAAGGAAAAAAGAAGTTGTAATCCGAACATTTCCTTCTTACTCATCTTCTCCAAATAGTATTCACTATAGTAAGTACTGCAAGTATAGTTTACTAAAATATAAAGTATGGAGACATACTCCAAATTCAGCTTGGGGTGAAATAGATGCAACTGATGAAGGTTTTATTATGTGTTGGGCTACATTTCTACGATCAGATGCTGCTGTTAGTGTTCCTAATCATTTAAGGGAATTAGAAACAATTGAAAATGCTATGATGAGTAGAGAAACAGGTACCGATTCTCAGGACTCTGATTCCGAAGATGATTCTGAAGTAATCAATGATGAGATAAGCAACTACAGAGAGGAATGGATGTTTCTAGCAGATCATTTCTCAAATCCCCAACAAGAAGATAATTCGAGTGGTAGTGAAAATAGAACATATTGGCTGGATCAGTGTTCCCAGTATAATTCAATATCTAGATTAGAAATGCCTGCTTGGATAAATAGCAAAAAAGCTACCTTAAGAATAGAAGGTCAACTGAATGACGAGGACACTGAATTACAGAATGTCTTAAAACTAAATGATCAACAGCGTAAAGCATTTGAGATGGTAAGGTGTCACATTAATAGTAACTCACAACTGTTGATGATAATTTTTGGAAAGGCAGGTTGTGGAAAAAGTTTTTTGATTCACAGACTTAGACATTTATTAGGAGATGCACTCATCATTTCATCATTATTTGGACTTGCAGCTTATAGTGTAGGAGGTAAAACTTTACATCACTTGTTGAGATTGCCTATCAAAGGCAAGTTTAACTCCGAACTTGAGGGCTCGTCATTGATACAACTTCAAGAAAGGCTAAAAGGTATTAGGTACATTATAATTGATGAATATTCTGTAATTAATCGAACAGACTTAGCTTGGGTGAATCGGAGATGCAAACAAGCCACTGGAAAGTTTGATGTGCCATTTGGAGGTATAAATATGATCTTGTCTGGAGACTTGGGACAACTTCCTCCTGTGAAAGGACATCCTATTTATTACAACAATCCTAGAAATGAACTTGAAGCTGAGGGATTTTTCGTTTATCAATTATTCAATACAGTTATTGAGCTTACTGTGAATCAGCGCTCAGATGGAAGCAGTTCTCTTCAAAAAAGATTTCGCAGCCTCTTGAGTAATGTTCGTGATGGTAATGTGAGCATAGATGATTGGAAATTGTTACTGACACGTTCTGGACCTAGTATTAAAACTAACTTTTCAAATGCCTTGAAGTTGTCCTATGGAAATAAAGATGTTGCAGAAAACAATTTCAAGGCCCTTGAAAAACTGAACCAACCGATAGCTAGAATTTCTGCTTTACACAATGACAAAAAAGCTGCAAAATGCTCTTTAGATGATATGGGTGGCTTGGCACCTACTCTCCTTTTATCAGTTGGAGCTAGAGTAATGTTAATGAGAAATTTGTGGACTGAATCTGGTCTCTGTAATGGAGCCATGGGTACTGTTTGCAGCATTGTTTTTAAGGATAATGAAACTCCACCATCTTTTCCAATAGCAGTGATTGTACAATTTGACCAATATTCAGGTCCAAGTTTTTCAGAATTACAACAGAATTTGGTACCCATACCACCTATTGCAAATACATCTGACAGCCTAGGTAGTAATTATGAAAGAATTCAGTTTCCCTTGCGATTGGCATGGTCAATAACTATACACAAGTCGCAAGGCCTTACTCTAGAACAAATGTCAATTGATCTTGGAAAATCTGAACGAGCATCTGGACAATCTTATGTTGCTCTCTCAAGAGCAAAGACTTTAGATAGTATTTATATTGAGCCAATGCCATATGAAAGATTGAAATCCTTAGCAAAAAGTAAAAGTTTGAAAAAGCGTTTGGATGAAGAAAGCAGATTACGTCAACTTGGTATGACAAAGTAATCAAATTAAAGTTTTTATTTACCAGCCGTCTCCTCTAAATAGTTTGTATATAGATTTGCAGTTTTTGTGATTCTTTCATTGTTTTTAAAAAAAGTAAAGGGGAAATGTGGATATTTTCCTGAAAATTTGTTTATTTATCATTTTAGTTTCTTTTAATAACAAAAATTATCCTGTATCTTTATTACAGTGGCAAAAGGTGACAGAAAGAGGAAGCAAACTGCTGCTGATGCTAAGATGGATGACTTTGATGCATTAGCTAGCACTCAAAGTAATAACACCACCAAAAGTTCAAGTTCTTCTCCCAACGCCAGTGAAAGTTTGAATAACAATGAGACACCGGTGACTCCTAAAAAGCAGGCTGTTGAAGGGATGGTCAATACACCATCACGTTTGTTTGGGTCTCCATCACTCTTGCCGTCCCCAAGATTTTCACCTTCCATTCCACCCAATGCCAGAGGTAAGAAAAAGTAAAATTCAAGAACATTTTTCTTTAATTTTTTTCTCAAACATTTCAGAAATGCATTATTTAATTCTTACCAGCTTTTACTAAAATAGTAAACCCATTAAATACAGTGGGACTGGTTTAAGTAAATGGTTTATGTATAAAGTCATTGCCTGGTCATGAAAAGTTTTGCGTTAATGTTATTTCTTGTGCTTATGTCAAGCCTTCTCTTTCAACACAGGGTATTGCAAATTGATTGTTACTATTCTTCTTTAGACATCCTTGGATTTGTTGGCGTAGTTGCAACGATCAGCCAAAATCAAGCTCGTACCAGAAATTTCTTCACGGTGCATCTCAAAACTGGCAAAACTGATTTTTGCAAAATAATAATCAGCAACCATAAAGACATCAAATCAATAAGGCAAAAATTTCTTGACGCCTTTCATAACAAAACTGCCATCCGTGCCGGCAAATTAGTACCAGGGAAAGAGGTATATTTTTTTAACAGCTACTCTTCAATCTCGGACATTGATGACAATGAACTCAGCTTTGGTTTAAATGATGCTGATGCTGTTCATCTTTCTGATATCGATGAGAATGGAACGGTTCTTTCAGCGGTTGGAAAAATCAAATATTCAGGTCCCACTGAGATGAAAGAATATGATAAGTTCGGCAAAACCAAAACAAGTCTTATGCGCCCTTGCCTTTTCTCTGATGGCGTGAAAACTGTCAGTTTGTCCCTGTGGGGAGACTTTGTTCATCTGGTTAGAGAAAACACACTCATTCAATTGACTTCACTTTCCTCCTCAAAAGTGATTAACGAGGAGATTTGTCTTGGTACCACTTACTCATCTTCAATTTGTTACCTGACAGCAGATTTGGACGTTGAATTCCCAGAACAGGTTCTCAGCGAAGTTGACTTGTCTACCAAGCTAATAACAACGCCTGTTATAGCTAGCGTTAAAGTGGACAACTATTGGTCATGTAAATCATGCCAAAAAAGGTTAGCACCATCCACACAAGGTATGACTTCCTGTTCTTCATGCAGTAAGGATTTCAAGATTAGTTACCTTAAATTGCATCGAAATCTATTTAAAGTTGTCGTATTCGTTGAATTTGATGCTCCGGAAATGACAGTGAAATTATCAAACAACATCCTTATCGATATGTTCGGTTCAGAAACTCTGAATAATATCGACACAGAAGATGGTATGAACGACCTCAAGCTCAAGTTGCTTAATTCTGATTTCAGTTATGAAGTTGATGTTAAAAAGAAAATAGTTATGGAAATTGTGAAAGCTGAAGAAAGTTAAGACTTCTTTTTTTTTCGCACAAACTTTTGAGAGGTTAAATCTCTTAAAAGAATCCTTAGACCATGATTTTATTATGCTTCTATTAAAAAACGTAGTAAAGACATATTTTCATCATTAAAGATTTATCAATGTACATTTTATCTTATAGTGTAGGTGGGTTGTCAGATTTCAATCTTCGTTTGAGTATAATGGGTAGAGCTAAGTTTTCATTGACATTGATTCTATGGGACCTATGACTCTTTGAGCCTCAAACTGTTCTTATTTGGTTCTTATTCTTTGGGGTATTTTGGGTCCTTTTTGCCTTATTTTTATTTTTTACCTCATCTTACCTCGTTTGGACCCTTATTTGATAAAAAATTAGACATCCCAGCCTTCAACTTGTTCTTATTTTTTGGGCATTTTAAGCCTCATTGTTTTTTTATAAAAAAGAGTATTAGCTTTTTTATTTTCCCATTTTGTTAATAATAAAAGAGGCGTAGAAAACAGATTTTTACCAAAAAAGATTTTTTTGTTAAGATTATTTAAAAAAGAGACGTAGAAACAGATTTTTATATGAAAAAAGATTTATCATTTTTCCCATTTTGTTAAGATTATTTAAAAAAGAGACGTAGAAACAGATTTTTATCAAAAAAAGGTTTATCATTTTTACCACTTGTTAATAATTTTAGAAAAGGTTTGTAGTTTTTATTTAGTTTAGTTTTTTATAAGCAGGTCATTTATGATATAACATTTGTATCAAAATGATTCCTTTTTTTTACAATAAATGGATTTGCTTTAGCCATTTAGAAGTTTTATTGTTTACGTATTTTAGCAATATTCCATACATGTACACATTTATCACCATTATACCCTTGCAAAGATTTATCAAAAGTTATTTACCTTTTAGTCTATCTTCATCGTTATTCGCAATTTTCCTTAAATTTCTTCCCAAATTCATTTAGTTGCTTGAAACTGCCCTTTTGTATCTCTAAAGTAAGCAACGTCAAACTTTTGTTTTGGTTTTCATATAGACTATAGACAGAACTTAAAACACACATGTCACGGGAAAAATGAAAATTGAAAACTGGTCCAAAAGCCTAAAATTTGTACTAAATTTCCTAATTTCTAGTCTATTTTCGTCCTAATTTGTCCTATTTTACTAACTAAATGGCAAAAAAATTGGCTTGGAGGCCTGAACGGTTTCCCCTAGCCTGTAGGCCACTTGGAGCTTTTTGATAGACTGGATGACGCTGGTAGCCAATTTTTTTGTTAATTTTACTTTGCCAGCATAAGTTTTTTGTGCCTACTCAGCTTTTTTAAGATAAATCGATAAACTTTAAGGATTTTTTAAGAATGTTGTTCAGCTTCAAATTTTGTCTGAAATATGGTTCTGTTGAGAAAGTTTCAAATTCTTGTTTTCCATTTTGGTTTTTATGTTTGAAGAAATTTAATCCCTGCAAAACTTAATCTACAAATGGTATTGCAGGAAAAATCTTATTTTTGAAATGAATTTTATGGCAAATTTAGTTAAATTCACTTTTTTTATTTTTCAAGTCTTAGAAACAAAAGAATTTTTTAGGGCTCAAATTCGTGACATTTTCAGATCGCGAATCACTTCGATTTATATAATTCTTATAAAAAAACTGTACTTTGTATATCATTAAAAATTATATTTTGATTAAAAAAAAACTTGGAAAAACGTCTGGTTTCAAAACTAACTGTAGTCAAACCAAACTTTCTATAAGATTTAAGGATTTTTCTATGTACTGTTCATATTAAACGGTAAATGGTGTACAAATTCATAAATTTCATAAGATTTGACCGCGGTCGCCTCAGTGTGTTACACTGTGACCTAGTATTTTTAAAGACAGGTAAGAAGGCATATTGATGTAACTGTCTGCTCGCAGCTCTACTCTACCATTTTTGTTTTGATTCAACTTTGTATTTTAATGACCAGCCAAGTCTTTCATTTGAGGGCTATGCATGTTAGCCTCCATTGATGCAAGTTACCCGCTCTCACTGTATATAACGATATAGCTACTAAGGTTACGGAGTCGGCGGCATGCATGGTAAAAAAGGATAAAAGATACATTAATAAAAAATAAAATTACTTCAGATCTAATAATACTTACAATGCAAAACCGATCAAATTACGCTGTTTGTCTGTTTGTTATGAGTATCATCTAGTAATTAAGATTTGACTTTCAAAAGTTGAAAATTTGTCAGTCAGGCAGACTGCAGGAGTACATGATTCAAGATTCAACATTCAAGTAGATAGAATGTACCGATACGCTAAGATACGTTATCGTATACGTTAATCGCATAAAAAAGAAAAATATTTAATTTACAGACCCGTGGGCGAACATAAATATAGCTTAGAGCTAATGAAGAGTCTGGGTTGAGAACAAATTATGTTACAAAAGACGGATCTGATTTGCAATATTTCTTTCTCTCCTGTTCCATTCTAGAGTTACCTATCACGGTACTCTTTCTACCATTTTTCTTGTCCTGCTACCAACATCCTGCAACAGTCCTTTATCGAGAGGGATTCTTTCTAGCCCTGTGGCTCCATGAACATCATTTATCTCATCAGCAGGTTCAGCAGGTTTCTTTTTACTATTTGTTTTAATGAAATTTATGATAATAAAAACACTTTTTATTTTTGCTAGCTAGGTTTTTTTATAATTTTTTTTTAGCTAGTCTAGATCATCCGAGCAGGAAAAAAGAAAGAGTGGGCCATCCCTGGTAAATCAACTCGGGTTCAATTTCGGGTGTATCAGGTTCACCCGACCTTACCTGAAATTGCTATTTTTGGAAGTCCGGTTCGTTTCCAGTAAATCGGGTTAACCCGAATTCACGGGTTGTTCAGGTTGTTGTTTTTTCGAGTATTTCGGGTTTACCTTAAAAGTCGGGAAACCCAGGTTAGCGCGCGCGCCTGCGCACCGAGCACTTACCTGAAGAACTCGGGTTATTGGACGATTTTGAGTGGTCCTTCGCGTCCGCAAAAATATTTTTTTCACGATCGAGAATTTAGAGCGCGCTTTTTTTCTTTCTGCGAGAGAGTTCAAGATGGAAGGTCACGTCACGTCACTTCGTACTTCTCATTTTACTTTGAATTTCTACAATTTACTTTGACAACTGGATGAAGAAAATCGCCTTCAATTTTCCAAAGGCAATGACTATGACTGGATGAAGAAAAAAAGGTATGCTTTTATCATTCTTTATTTTCTTTATAAATTTGACAGGGCAGCAGGGGAAGTTGGTTTGATTCATGGTTCTTCTGATCAATCTCTTTTCTCCTCAGAGTGTTCTTTGAACTTAAGTGTCAAAACTATATCTCAGTTATATTATTTATCTTTGCAAGTAAGTCTATAAAGTAATCCCAATAAATTGTTTCCTGGAAATTTTTAACCTTTAGTAGAGCTAGAATTAATCTGAGAGTGTTTATTTGGGGTGTATCTCACTAGTACAACACCTTCTACTTCAACAACAACAGTCGGAATCCAGCGTGGAAATTTGTCTACTATGACTGCTTTTTTGTCCAAAAAAAACAGTTGCATGATTTGTCATATTTTGTCTGAAGGCCAACCATCCCAAATAGTGCATCTCAGAAACAACAATTCTTCACTGAGGAGTCCCTTTGAAATTTTTTTTACAATCACCTAAACTTTTACCAATTTTACCAACCAGCAACAAATAATATTCTCAACTTCAGTTGAGCTAGAATCTGAGAATGTCTGTCATTATGTCCGTGCAGTCTGTCAGTCTGCCACCGCTAATCTTTGTTTGGGGCAGCGGGCAGGCTAGAGTCTTCAAAAATGGTCGGATTCGGCAGAATCTCTGGGAGCCCTGGGTTTTTGTATTTTTCTTTCATTTTATCAAAATTTTGATTTTTAAAGGGGCGTGGTCACAAGTTTCAGCCTCAAAACAAGGCAAAAAATTTGAGGCAGGTTGGAGACTTCAAAAGGGGGGGTTTCATGGTTGGCGGAGGAGCGGAATCGGCCCTTTTTTCGGACGGAGTGGCGGAATTTGGCGAAAATTTAGACGGAATTACGGAAATTGGGTTCTCTGACGGAGACGGAAAATTAGACAATTTTAGTGCGGAAAAACGGAATTTAGCAAAAAAATTTGCGGAATTTCGGAATTGGTAAAAGATTTTCAAAATTTGCGGAATTTTCGACAAAAATATTGAATTTCAAAGGAATTTTCGGTGACGGAATTTTGGTTCAATTTAAGACGGTGTGACGGAAATTGGAGAAAAAATTGGCGGAATTACGGAATCGGGTACCCCCTGAAACCCCCCCCCCCCCCTCAAAAAATGGTCCAACTCAGCTGAAATTTTGTTCCTTGGGTGAATATCTGGGGGAATTTTTTTCATTTTTTCAAATTTTTGATTATTAGGGGTATGGTCACGAGTTTTAGCCTCAAAACGAGGCTAAAAACTTTCAGGCAGGTTGGATCACTTCAAAAATGGTCGGATTTAGCTGAAATTTTGCACACTTGTTCCTTGGGTGAATATCTGGGAGCTTTTTATTCATTCTTTCAAAATGTTGAGTCTTGGGTGGTCATGTGTTTTAGCCTCAAAACAAGGCTTAAAACTTTGGGGCAGGCTTGAGACTTCAAAAATATTCCGATTCAGCTGAAATGTTGCACACTTGTTCCTTGGGTGATTATCTGGGGTTTTTTTTCTTCTTTTTTTCAAAATGTTGACTCTTGGGGGTGTGGTAACGAGTTTTAGCCTCAAAACAAGGCTTAAAACTTTGGGGCAGGCTTGAGACTTCAAAAATATTCCGTTTCAGATGAAATTTTGCACGTACTTGTTCCTTGGGTGAATATCTGAGGGTATTTTTTTCATTTTTTCAAAACTTCGATTCTTAGGGGTGTGGTCATGAGTTATAGCCTCAAAACGAGGCTAAAAACTTTGGGGTAGGTTGGAGACTTCAAAAATAGTCCAATTTTAGCTGAGTAACAGCAAAATTCTTTGAAACTTTAATAATCTAGTACTTTAAAGCATCAAAGTTGTTTCCTTCAATAGTGTTATGCACACACGCATGAAATCTCTTCAGAGACCTTTTTTCATAAAAAGTGAACAAGAATCTTACAATTTTACTGATTTTAGTTAACTGGCCGGATGAAAATTTTCACGCCGTCCACTTTTTTCAAACTTTTTTACCTTATTACAATTTTGTTCACAATTTTCTCCATTTCCATTTTTTTACACTGGAACAATATTGGAACAATAATCTTCACAAGATTCTTAAAGTGCACTTATGCAATGCTTCAATTGCAATTCTACTGATTTTGTGTGTCTTTCAAATAACTTTTTTTATTGCACTCATTAGACAGGAAACTTTTTTGGGCTGGTCTAATAACTAAGATTTTCTTTACTTACTATGCTTTAGAAACGTCTGAAATTAGGTTGTGTGTCATTCAGGTAGTTAAATAATTTTTTTTACTTATATAGGTTCATAAGGGAATAACTGATAGTTCTTGGATGGGTGTAGCTCAAGAAAGAGAATCCAATAAAACATGCGTACCCTGCTTCCCTCACTCAGAAAGAACAATATAAAGTGAAAATATTTTTTGATATTCATTCTTTTTTGACAGGTTCAACCCCAACAAGAGCTAAAATGCACAAAGAATTCAAAATTGACAATTCACTCAGATTACACCGCAAGTCAAGTAAGTACCGAATGTCTGTTTAACTATTTAGATGTTGAAAAATGCCTGTTAAACAGATGGCCGAACTGTAAAAATCACAAATATTTGGTCTGTATAGCTCAATACATTGAAGGCTGTGAACAAGAATTTGTAGCCTTCCGTAAATTCTTAAAAAAGTCATTCGAACTTTTTTAATGTTGCTTGAGATTTAAATGGAGTTTGTGGTAACAATTCAGTAATGAGAAATTTTAATATTTTTTTAGACAAGGCTCTTCCAACCATAGTACCAACTGAATCAAAATTCGAAAGCTGATGAAAATTCTTCCCCATTTAACAAGTAAGTGTTATTTTTCAATGCAAAGATATTTGGGCGAATGAACAGGTCAACTATATCATTATATATTCCAGTATACTATTGACGAGGGAAGCCATTTCAAGTTCTGAGGGTTTGAAATTTTTGTTGAAGGACTCCCTAGGGCACTCAGGCAAGATGGGGATGTGTCGCTGACCAGAGTCCCTTTTATAAGTAAAGAAATACTTGGGATATTTCAAAATTCACTAAATTTTTAAAATCAGCTAAAAATTGTCTAGGGTCCATTTTTGAACACCAGTGACAGTACCCTTCCCCAGGGAAATTCAGACATTAAATGTGTACAATAATTGAAACGCTTCAAAACCTTACTGAATTTCCATGACATCATTATTTGTTTTAATTTTTAGGGTGAAGAAAGTCAATGGAGTTTCGTGAAAGCGACAAATTCGGTTAACTCAACTTAAATTTGCGATGTTGTTTTCACATTTCTTTTGCAATATGAATTTTCAGTCTCAAACACGTTCCCTGTGTCTATATTAGATGGTGACAGCTTCTTGTATAATGTGTTCCAAACAGTTGTTATTCCTGGTCATGTCAAATGAGTGCAACTGTAATCTGCTTTTGAACTGGAACCTCATATACATTCAATGGGACATTGTATCAAAAATCAATTAAAAGTAATTTATTTATTCTATGAAATGTGTTAAAGTGGACAAAGTATTTACAATTTATGAATTTCTAAACCAACTTAGAATTTATATCAATTTACTTTCATTTTATACTATATTAATTTTATCAAAAATTTTGAAGGATAACCTTTCTTGACACTACTTTAAGGAAATCGATTTTCATAAGAGATTCTCATTTTCGCTGACTTGTGTCAGTTCCAAGTCACATTTTTAAACATAAGTATTATTATATTTTAAAGTAATATCGCATTGGAAAGATAATTTTGAACAGATTGATTTGAGTTCGCTAGGTTCGTTGCAATTATTTTTAGCCATTTAACTTAACAGTATCACTAAGTCTTGCCTTACTAATCCACTCAAAATTATCTTTTGAACGAATTTTTACTTTTATTATGACATCTTTCTATCGTTTCTATATTCAAAATCTAGAAAATGCCTTTTCTGAATTAGTTGGAACAGACGTTACATCAAGTTGATAAAAGAGCCAGTCAACAAATTATTTTTCCCCAAAAGGATCGTTGACAGTCGATGTTTGTAAATCGTGTATTTCGAAGCTAGATTACTCTTATGCTGTTAAACTGTTTGCGAATTCTTATGTGATTATTCTGAAAATATATCAAGTAAAGTAATGAAAAATGTGATGCTTCCTCTTTTTTCTTGCGGTATTTTAACAAAACAATTTCGAGCATGTTTCGCCAAAACCACTGATATTTAAACCTGATTTACCCGAGTTTGAACTGTAAAGAGGCTGACGTGGGCAAACGGGTAAATCAGGTAAACCCGAAAACCCTAGTTACCCGGGTAAGACGGGTTTCTATTTTAGGAATTTTTCCACCCGAAATGCTCGAGTAAATTGCTCATCGGGATTTTCGGGTATACCCCACGTCAATTACTTGAGTTTTACCCTAGTATTACCCGAGTTAGTTTACCAGGGATGCCACAGCAGACTTTTTTCTTCAGTGTGAACCTTCCGGTCAACCCATGTCATGTTAGGGGAATTGGGTCTGGGGTGCTGCTGACAGCTAGCTCATTATTGAAAACATCTACAGTTGTGTGAAATCTCAGCAGTGCACCCTGCATCAAGGCGCGTGGTATAGCAGTCGG
>NW_027104082.1:0-2170 GCF_902728285.1 Clytia hemisphaerica
TGAGAATCAATTTCTCGGCCCCCAAAACGGAGGTTTTCATTAAAATGAAGATTCTGACTTGTAGATTTATCAGAATTAAACGATTTTTGTTTATTTTGAAAGAATGATGGTTATACTTAAAAATGAGCATGTTTTTGCTGCTTTGAGACAGATTCAAAATAACATATTTGCGTCCAAAGGAAATATTTTAACACCAAAATTAGATAAAAATTGCATATAACTCACTCTAGCTCCTTGGATATTGAAAATAAGTTATGAAAACAGGGTATAGGAAACTTTCTACACCTAATGCCGTTCAGAAAATGCAAATACATCTGTGACTTTAGAGGCTGGGTAAAAGATATAGCATCTTGAAGGTCGACCAGTATTTTGGAGCCCTAGAATCAGTATTGACAAAACCGAAAATTCTAAATATGAGAAAAAGCAAAAAATCTTGGAATTCTATTCCTATCACTTTAAGTTAATAGTTTATAACAAAAACTTAACATTATATATAAAATTTTTCGCTGTATCAGCAAAAACGGCAAATTCTGTTTTGTAAAGCATAGGAGAAAAATATCTTTAAAGCTTAATATTTTCAGTTTCAGTTGAGCTTTTTTTCTAAAATTTTCACAGCTTATTCCATACATGAATGGAACTAAGTTCAAAAGAGATTTGTTTTCAAAAACTTGATTAAAACGTTGTTAAATCAAAATTATCATTTTGGGCGTTTGCAATATCGAAAATCTTGATATTTCCTAAAATCATCATAAACATCCATCGGGTCGTACTTTAAGGGGAACACAAATATGTATCGTTTTGTCCCCCTCTTACCACTGGGCTTCTAATTTGATTTTCACCGGTTTTGGGGGCCCCCCCCTGCATTTTGGTATACTGTAATAATTTTATCAAATGAATTTATGCCCAAAACCCTCTAAATCATATTTCAAAACTATGGTCAAAATTTTGTAATCATATCTTAAAGATATCTCGAGAAATCGCTAAAATTTCAAACCTCCGTTTTGGGGGCCATTAGAAATAAACCAGCTGCGCTGGAAGGTCGCATAGATGGAATAGCTTTTTAAAGAGCTTAAAAGTTAGAAAAAAAGTAAAAGACGAAAAGCTTAACATTGTAACACGTGATTTGGGAATGTGCAAAATTGTTAAAAAGCAACATGTTTTTATAATATTATTTTTGTCATCCCTAAAATCTTAAAGGTTTTCAGAAAGTTATCATTTTTTTAAACTGACATATACAATCATGGTCAAAAGGTTTGTAGACTTCTGCAATATTTGCAAAATACTTCAATATCGATCAAAAACAAGTTCCCAAGAGGTTCTGGGTGCTTTCCAAACCCATCCAAAGTCTTTCAAAGTCACCCACTGTAGTCTAACCACAAGGGCTTGATTGACTGGCTTACACCAGTATCAAAACGCTGATCTTTTGCTTGTGGTTCCCTCAAAAGCAATTCAAAAGCAATGCAGCGACTTCAAAAGTGTTTTTCTTAAACTTCCCTCCCCTTTCAGACACATTGAAGAGTCATTTTGCTCAATTTCTCATCATTTTTCACTGAAATTTCATTTGTCTACAACCTTTTGTCCATGATTGTAGGGATATAGATGAAAATAGCCTAAATTTGTTCTGAAGGGATAAAAAAAAACGTTTGAGTTAAGGACACATTCAAGTTATAGGGTTTGAGTTTGAAGATGGTCACTTAATCATATCATGTTTAACTTATATCAATGAATGTTTCTTGTTTGTATAACAAAAAATTGTTGCTAGAAAGTTTCAATAAATTATTATAGTAAATCTAATAATACAGTTGAAGTATTCTTAATAAAAGTAAAAATTTTGGAGGGAATTTAATATGGCTGTCAAAAACAGCAAAAAAAAAGAAATTTGAATATCCTTTTTAAAAATAACTCTTTTCAAACGAAACTTCACAATATTGGTTCTAAAGTAGGTTGAAGTAGGTTGAAAAAAAGAATTTGTAAAATGGGCCAAAATTGCGGCACAAATCAAGAAAAACACTATGTGGATAAAACAGCAGCCACAAATTTGATCAATGAGTAAAAATCTTTTTTTTTCAGATGAAACTCGTAGCAAAAGGGTTTATCCACAAAATATCAAAAATGGAACCAAAATTATTGGTCATTGGGCTAGATTGCGGCTCAAAGTTGACAATTTTTT